>NC_028643.1:75899967-75968988 GCF_001406875.1 Solanum pennellii | reverse complement strand
TAATGATCTAAAACCTTGTAATCTAAACGAATTATAAATTCGAAACCACTAGGTTTTAAATATTAACTTAGCTAATATACTTTGACCATGGTATAATAAATTAGTTGAGTATATAATGCATTTCTATTTTTCCATGATTTCCGTATTTAGGGTGTTTATTAAAATTAAGTCAAATTAAATATATAATAATATTTGTTGATTTGAATATTATTATCAATGTTAGTTAGATTTGTTTTGATTGTTCGATTATTAACTATTCAACTGTACACTAAAATATTAAAAGACAAAATGATATAATAAATGAAATAATTAGCAAACCATCAAATTATTTTAGTGCAAAAAGGTTCTCTGTATTAATTATTAAAATGAAAAATTATATGAAATAACAAACTATTAATTCAAATTAAATATTATAGTTATAATTTATTTAATTGTAATTCGCGATAAACATCTCTTTTTTTGCCATTTAAATACAATTAGTCATTTTCGATATACAATTAGTCATTTGATACATTTCAGTATAAAATGCATTTGTATTTGTATAAAGTGAGAGAAAATTGTATATACAGATACAATTATATATATTCGTTCTATACACTTATATATAAATATATACCTTATTATATAAATTACAATGTATAAATAAATTACAAAACTGAACAATTTGAACAAAATTGGATGTTTGTAGCGAATTATACAAATCAAAAGTTCTAATGTTTGCTATGGAGCGCAGTTATGCAAACTATAACTATGATATACAAATTTAATTTATGTATTTGCTATATGTAAAAGTTACTCTTAATAGTACACCATAATATAATGCAAAATAAAACAATTTTGTAATTTATATCAAAATAGTTACTATCATTTATTCCAGCCTCTCGTTCTTACCACAAGTTTTACCTAACACAAAAACTCAAAACAATGTGTCACCAAACTCCTAGCAATTTTATTTTTTTTTAATCGTTATCGTTCATCGTTAATGTATTTTCTCTTTGAGACGAATTTAGGGATATCTTGATTAAGGGTAAAAATAGAGAAATACCGTATACTCATATATAATAAATTGATATGTCATCCCAAGGCAAAATAAAATATTTATTCCACTTCTTTGTCTTGCCACAACCCACAAGCCCTTACCTAACACAAAAGTCCCAATATATTTGATAAGTGGCACTATACTTCAATCTAAAATGTACATTTTTATTTTTTCTTATAATGCATAAGTACCTCCATAACTTATGCCCGAAATCTCATAGACACATTTATACTATACTAAGGTCCTATTACCTCCCTTGAACTTATTTTATTAATAATTTTCTACCCTTTTCGACCTACGTGACACTATCTTTTGGGTCCAACGTTGGTTGACTTCTTTTTTTCAAACTAGTTCCACGTAGGCCGAAAAGGGGTAGAAAATTACTTATAAAACAAGTTTAGAGGGAGTAATAGGTTAGTACAGTATAAGTGTGTCTCTAAATTTCGAGCATAAATTTATAATGTACTTGTGCATTTTCCTTTTTTTTCTTGACAAATCGTACAATACATCAACTCAACGCAGCATGATTATTTTTTGTAGACTCTTGTTCTTGCCACAAGCCTTACCTAACACAAAAAGAGCCTCAAAAAGTTCGTGTTACCTAACACATTCTAACTTTGTTTCTACATCGTTCATCTTAACAACCATTCACTACTCTTTCTTTTTTTTTTTTTTTGATCAAGCCACATCCTTTTCAAATAAAGCAATTTCTATTTAGGGGTCATACGTTTTGTAGGCTAAGCAAAATTAGTTGTACATGAATTATTTATGTGGTGATGAGTAATAATTAAGAAAAAAAAGTTTGTTATATGTCATGAAGTTGTATATATAGTGGGATTTAATTAATTGGCTAAATATAATTATGATCATGTGATTAGAACCAAAAAGAGAGGAGTACTTTTGGGTTTATTGAAGTGGACAACAAAATTTATTATATTTATTTCTTTTAACTTTTATGTTCCAACTAGACTATTAACGATTTTTGAGGACCTTTTCATTATTAGTATTACCTATTGTTACGTATTCGTGTTTTATTGTTGTGTTCAAATAACTCTATACAGTACGTAATATGATCATACTCAATTAATTTTTCTTTTCGTTAATTTATTTGTTGTATTGGAATTTTCGATGTACTTATTAAGAAAATAATGATTATCATGACTATTTTATTATAGATTTCTGATTCCCGCTTAAGAGGAAGAGATGGAAAAAGCAATTGTCTTTTCTTAATATAATGTAAAAAATGATAAATATAAATAAAAATTTATATTTGAAATAGTAGACAACTAAAAATACACCGTAGAAGTAATTTAGCTTAATCATTTGTCACTCTTCGATTTAAAAATATCAACATGTTCTCTGCCGTAAGAAAATGCTCTTTAATTATTTTTTGGTTTATTTATGTCGCCTTGTCTGGTGGAAAATGCCTTAGGAAATAGGGTACATTCTGGAGATTTCTCATGTACTACTCAGCGTCGAATTTAAAATTTTATAAAGACTGATGCATTATTATCGGAGATGGCTCTAGAATTTCAAAAAGATCGATTCATCATTAACGTTTTGTTTCTTTATGAAAATTTAAAATCTGTTACTATAATAAAATACTACCCTCGTGATATTAAGAAAAGATAATTATTCTAGACTCCCAAATTTGAGAGCCTCAACAATAATTATTTGGAGGGAAAAAATTTATATTAAAGGAAAAAGCTATCAAAAGTTCTATATACCTCAAGTTCTGTGTCGCAAGAAAAATTAAATGTATTAATTATACGAATTATTGACTGAAAAAGAATTATCAAAAAGAAACTATTTATAAAAAAACAAATATACAATTTTGTGTCTTAAGAAATATAAAAAGTCTTCTTTATAAAAAGAAAATGAATTTTTTTCAAAAAAGAAAGTTCAAGAGCTCTCAAGCTTTTTAAAAAAGAATAATTGTATAGAATGACAAACAAATAATATAAAATAAATATAGTAGCTATCGTTTAATTTATTTGTGTTTCATAGCAAACTGTTTGTCAGTCCCTCTCTATCTCATATTTTCGCTCGCCACTCTCTCTCTCTCTTCCTGCAGCTCGAGTCTCTCGCTTTATACAATATAATTGTATAAATTGTGTTTCTAATTATATAAAGCGAGAGAAAATTGTATATACACATGCAAAACACATATATTTTGTCCTATATACTTATAATTATACAATAAAAGTACTTCCCTGCCCAAGTCTCTTTTGTCTTTCTCTATTTCTCGTTTTATACAAATTCAACTTGTATATAATTTTTCTCTTTCTCGTTTTATACAATTCGATTCAATTGTATATTCCCTGCCCAAGTGTCTTTTGCCTTTCTTTCTTTCTCATTTTTATCTAAATTCAAATTGTATATAATCGTCCTATAAACTAATAATTATACAATTCGTTTTATATACTTCTTTTAGTATAATTTTCTACCCAAGTCTCTTTCTCTTTCTCGTTTTATATAATTCGCTTCAATTGTATATGTATAGCGAATTATACATATATATGTTTGCTCTGGAGCGCAATTATGCAAACTTTGCTATAACATATAAATATGAATTTTATGTTTGCTATATGTGAAAGTTGCCCAACTAACTCGACCAGGAAAATAAAATAAATTATGACTCATAATTCAGTAGGCCGCAAATATAATACACGTGAGAGTTAGAATAAATGTAAAGGTACTGGTATGCCAAATATAACAAGCGATGTCCATTAAAAGACATGTGACAATCTTGTACTTCAGTCCAGGAAAATAACTATAGTATTAACTAATGGAAAAATTACATAAATTAATACATTTTAAAAAATAATTACAGATTTTAGCGATACTTTTTGTTTATTACCATTTATAGCAATACTGTGATAAATCTGTAATATGTATTAAAAGTGAATTATTTATGCAATATATTTGAATTATAATTGTTTTTGAAATATATTGTGTTTGTTTGGTAAAAAATGGTCACATTGTATTATAAGTGTATTAAAATGTGTGATAAATGTATTATTCATCATTAAAACTTGTATTATATGTGAATAATAAATTGTTCTTTGTAATATGTATTAAAATTGTATTATAAATGAATTAAAAGCGGTCAAGTGAAAAAAAATATTGTTACTATAAATGGTAAATATTTTATTATTATAGCACATTTATGTAAGTTTCCCTTAACTAATTATGTTATTATAATCTTCCATTTTCATCAAAAAGATAGACAAATTTAATTGATAATTTAAATCTTTCGATTCAAGTGATTAAGTTTTGAAGTTTTGGATATATACAAATTTTATTTTTTGATACTATTTTTGTATTTTTAAAAATGAATGAAATGATCATCGCCGTATTTTTTTTTTTTAAAAAAGAGAAACTTTTATATATAGACACTCAAAAATAGCCTAGTTACTCTCCATATCTATAGTTTGATAATTACAATTCATAGCTACATGTTATATGGAGGAGAGAGGCGAACGAGACTAGGAGAGAGAGGAGAGAGGGGGAAAAGAGTGGAAGAAAGATGAATTGTATGTATATCGATTAGATAATTGTATATTATACATATGTATTTGTATATATGGCAAGCGAGAGCGGGAGAGGCAGAAGAGAGGCGAGCGAGATTGGGAGAGAGAGGGGAGAGGCGAGCGAGAGAGGATAGAGAGTGTGAGAGAGAGGTGAATTGTATATGTATATAGGTTAAATAACTATATTATACATATGTATTTGTATATTCTGGTGAATTATACGTATACAAACATGACTAATTATACAAACTCGAAGTCAGCCCACGTAATTAATGTATATGTTAGTCGCAGTAATAATTATAGCAAATTATAGTTATGATGAGTAATTAAATAGTACTATAAATTTGCTTTGTTGCATAATTTTCCAAAAAAGAAACGAAAACCCTGGTCCAAAAGAAAGAAAGAGGACACAATTAATATATAGGCCCCAAAAACAAGCCCAAACAAAGACAAGCAAATCCGTTTAAAATGTGACACTTCGATGGTCTTTATAGTACGTAAGATAAAAACTAAATCGCTCTTAAAATTGGTGCTATTGGCTATGTTTGGGTGTGTAACTGAAGTATTGTTGTTTGTTTTTGTCTAGTATTGATGATCCGTTATTTTAATGATTCACATAAAAGTTATATTTTGACTTTTTTAATCCTAAGATTGAAATTTTCACTATTGTTTATATTAGTCTTTCTTTCTTGCTTAATCTTTTTCTAATATGAGCCATATTATCGAGCGTTTACAAAATTAACTATCAAGTTAACTGAGAACATCAACTAATTTGTTGCCCTCTCTTATGCTCCATTGCGTTGCCTATTAAGAAACATGTCACGATCTGGTCCCTTTGGCTTTGTAAATGACTATTGGACCTATAAATGACATATATTAATGCTTAAAATATAAGTTATGAAAAATGTACATTTTTAGAAGGCCAAAAAAACATAATCAACAAACTGTCATTGTAATAACTTGTTTTTTCCATCTTTATTAGGTAATCGGATTTTATTTTTAAAAAAAATATTATATGTTTTAGTTTATATGATTCATTATTTTTCTAAAAAAATAATTTCAAGAAAATAATAAATTTTTATATTAAATAACAATTTGACGTTAAAATGTATATTTTATACTTAGATCATTAATATGATTGGAAACAAGTTATTTTAACATTCTCGAGAAATTAACTATCTAGCTATCTTATCATTTATATGAGATAAATTTAGAGATAAGCTATTCCAAAATTTGATGGTTTCTTTGGCTTCGTCTCAAGTTCTTGCAATCTGTAAAGATGCAGCTGGAATCGCCGGTAAGACTTCATTTTTTTTTCTATGTAATTATTACTAATACTTTTTTAGTCGTAAAAAATTGATCTTGCTGATTTCTGCAAACTGTTTCTTGTTTTGTACAAAATCTGGAAATAATTTTGAATTCTATATAGAATCATTGCAACTCTTTTTGGCAAAAATTAAAGGGATGATCTTTATTTTGTGGAAGATTATTCAAGCTAAAGCTAAGTGAACAGATTTTTTTGCTAGAAGAATTGGGGAAGTTGTTGAAGTTTAGGATGTTGTGAGAAAAAAAAAATTGTGGGGGTTGGGGGATAGAAAATTAGTTTGTTTTGAAGTCAGCCAAAGCTAGTCGCACGGGGCTTGTCTAGTGCGGCATGTGGGACTTTTGTCATTCTTTGACTGGGCAATTTTGATTTTGGGGACCCCAATATCGGATGAGACGGGCACTGCTGTGATATCATGAGGAGGATTGTCCAAGCCTTATAACGAGTCTACCCATCTCATTAACCACCGATGTGGGACTTTTAGGCCTAAGCAAGTTAAGTAGCTCTGTTTGAGCTAAAATTTACTTCTAGATTGAACTCTTGATGAAGTGTTTTTCATGTTAAAATTAAAGCACTTTTTGGTCAATCATATAGGAGGCATATTTTTCCTGGCCGTGAAATGAAATAGATTGTAGAGGGAAAATGAGATAATACCCTTTACTTCTCAGCTTACTCGCTATTGTCTTTCCAACAATTTTTGAGTTTTTTCTTAAATGAGGTTTGCAAACTTATAGTTGAGACTTTATCACGACTCGAGGGAAAACGTTAACCATCGTAGCTCCTTGTTGCAGGGAATATCTTTGCTTTTGGATTGTTTTTGTCTCCAATGTGAGTCTTAAGCTTTTCATCCTTCATTTTGATTTTCGCACTTCCATAATGTAGAAAACAAAGTTCACCTTGACCAATTACTTCTTTGTCCACAATCCAGTATCATTTATCTTTATTTTCAGGCCTACATTCATGAGAATAATGAGGAATCAATCAACTGAACAGTTCTCGGGGTTGCCGTACATCTATGGTCTATTGAACTGCTTAATTTGTGCCTGGTATGGCACCCCTCTCGTATCTCCCGACAATTTGTTGGTTACATCAGTTAATTCAGTTGGTGCTGTTTTTCAACTTGCCTACATTGTACTTTACGTAACGTATACAGAGAAAGAGAAAAAGGTTAATACTCTTCTGTTGTATTATTTAATTAATAAAGCAGTTTCACACTCATTCATAGCGTAATCTGTTTATCCGTATGCCCATCAATGTTGTTTGTAGTTCAGGATGTTCGGATGGATACTCACAGTCTTTGGTCTATTTGTTATTATTGTACTTGGAAGCTTGTTTATACTTGACCTGGAACTCCGACGCATCATCATTGGCTCCCTGAGTTGTGCTTCCTTGATATCAATGTTTGCCTCCCCACTGTTAATTATTGTATGTCTAACCGTTGACATTCAGAATTTTCTATCAAGTTCTTGTTCTCTAACGTTTTTCCGCGGATTCACTGACTAACTTGTATTACAGAATCTGGTGATCAGGACCAGGAGTGTTGAATTCATGCCGTTTTGTCTGTCCCTCTCCACCTTCCTAATGAGTGCCTCTTTCCTTTTGTATGGAATTTTCAGTTCTGATCCCTTTATATATGTGAGTTTTCTTTCTCTCACTTGGGAAATTTCCAATTTTTTCTTTTGTTCCTCTCGCCCGACTCACGAAGGGTTTCTACTTAAATTTCAGGTACCAAATGGCATCGGAACACTTTTGGGAGTTACACAATTGCTTTTATTTGCACATTACAGAAATTCTTCAAGAGAGGACTCTGCCGAAGGCCTTATAGTATCTTATTCATGAACTAGAGTTCTAAGAAAGTAATGTCTTTTGCGCATGAAAAACCACCCAGGAGGAAAGGTAAATTCTCGTTACGTGTGCATTTTGTGAACATATATCTTTCATTCTTTCTCGAGCTGTTAAATAACAAGTATTACCTTTTAATTTGTACATCTCCCTTTATTTGTCCTAGGTGATCGTAAAATCTCACTTGATTGCGTGGAGAATGGTGAGAATTCCAAGCTCAAGGTGATGGCAGTTCCCTAGTCATTGAACTCGTTCAGCTATACCCGTTCAATGAATATTTTTCTGCATTGATTCTAATGCTTATATTTATCTTGTTCTCCTTTTCCTTATCAAATCATAGATTGAAGATGCAGAATTACGTTTAAATAAAGAAACTGATGGTATAATATGAATTTTTTTATTGATAACGGATTCCTTGATATATATATATATACGAGATCTGGACAAAAGCTATTGAGTTCACGAGAACTTTTAAGTCTGTTTTTACAGTATATCGGCCCCTAGGTATCACAGTAACAAATACAGTGTTCTTCAGCATCCATTATTTTACAAGTAATTATCCTGAACTTATTTATACGTATGCTTTCGGAGTATAGTAAAGACTGAACTATGTATATAAATAGAAATTCTTTGGAATCATTAGATGTTGCTTCTCTTGATGTTTTTGCCTCTTATTATGTTTTACCTGATCGTATTTGAATCCATTTATCGACTTGATGAAGTAGCATGACCTCTCTGATCATAGAGTATAAGACCACTGAACTTTGGCAGCTCACACTTTTCACCCATTAGTATAGGTCTTTTCCACACAGGTGAAGCTGCACCGCGATTTTGCCATCCAAAATCAGCTTCAGTTTGCAGATCTCCGCTAACGAGCAATGGAGAAAGCTTCTCTTTCTGGCTCCACCTCACAGAACTGGTAAGCACCTCCTTCACCGGACCCTGCTCTGCTGGTGGCTCTGAACAATCTATGTCTGTTGAACCATCAACACGCGGTTCTTGATCCTCTGTTCTCCTTCTTACATTTCTCCTTAAAGCAGCAATAATGCAGGTTCCAATAACTAAGGAACAGGTGCAAATTACCAGTAAGGCTATCGCTCCTCGTGTCGATATTTTCCATTTCTCTTCTAAATTCCATATTGCTTCCATGTTGTATATCCAGAAAAATTTGATTAAAGCTCAAAACTTGATGTTATGAAATGATTAAGAGAATGAATTATGTACATATATTTGGAAGGAAAAAAAAAACTAGTCGTTGGTTTGTTTTATTGCTATCTCTAGGCGCCTTTGTGATGTTCACTTTAATTTGGTGCTTCAAAATTCCATGAAGTGGGGTCTTCTTTACATTGAATAATTGTCATTAGCCGTTTGATTTTTTCTGTTTCTGCCCGAAATAACTGACTAAGAGTGGAGAAATTTACTAAAAAACAATATGGACATCGAAACATTATTGTGCGAGTAATTATTTTGAAAGTGGTTTTTGCTTTTTGGTCGACCAGTTGTTGCCAAATGTTTCACAACTTTCTCAATTACACTACTCGTGACTGGAAATTTGAAGATAAAATTACTCAAATGAGAAACATATATTCGAAAAGTTGTTGAAAGATATTTGTTTCTAGAGCAACTATAGAAAAAGAATCATTTTACGACAATTATCGATAATTAATTAAATTTTGTATGGACAAATTATGCTGGTTGGGTTGCTTGTAGTCTCCAGTTGACAAATTATGCTAAAGAGATAATTATAACAAGTTCACATTGAAAATATTTGTTCGTTTACTTTTTTAGTATTTAAATATCTTAATTTTGATTGAATTATTTTAGAAGTGTTAAAAAATAAAATTAAGATTACCTTATGGAGTATGTCAATTGAAGTATATCTTTTACTCGTATACTATTCTATTTTGTGGTGTTATCTTTAGAATATATTTAAAGTTAAAACAATATGTTGTAAAATTTATTTATATGATGATTAACTTTGTTTGAGCTTTAAATGTGCGAGAAGACATCTCTTGATAATTCTTCTTTTTTTTTAAAAAAAAAAAACTCGAATATAACTTGCAGTTTCTAATATGATAACAGTATACAAGTCACATAGAGAAATATAAATTATATAGGCAAACACTACGAAATAGGCTTGATTCATAAGGTATCAAAGGGGATTGATCAATTCTTCATATCGACAAAGTCATGTAAAGATAATCTTACAAAAATTTTAAAAGATAATTTTACAAATTTAATTTTAAAATATGATTAATTTAAATTAGTGCGAGTTAGATAAATTAAGATATAAAAAAATAAAGTATAAATTTAATTAATTACGCGAATTATTTTTAAACACAATACCAACAAATACAAACAATAAATACTTGTTTTATTTTTAGTCCTTGGAAGCGCAGCGTTCATTCTGCTATGGCTGAATACAGTGCTTTTCACAATTAACAGTTTAACATCGCCTTCATCAGATTTGTTCAGCTCCTTTTAGGTATGTATCTCCTTCATATTCTGGGTTTACTGTCTCTGTTTTCGTTTAATCTTGCTTCTAACTAGAATTTATTTCTTTTTCTGTGCGATTTGGCGTCTTTGGATGTATATATGTTTGTGTTTGAGCTTCGTTTTCCTTATGCGTGATAATCATATATCTTTGTGTGTTTCGTTTGAACTGAATTTGGGGGTTTAGGGTTTTTCAGGGATTTGTAATTTTGAGGCCCTTATTAGTTTCCACTGCTTTAGTGGCTTTAGGGTTAAGCGGCCATTGATTTATTGTTTTTCATTTCCACCTTCAAAGTGCTCACCCGCTTCATAAACCACTAGGTCACAGCTTTGGATGTCATCTGTAAAAAAAAAATTTGATATTGCTTAGGGGTAGAAGTTTTTTTCCCCTTTATGCTATGTTGATGTTCTGTCCCTCACTATTGATTTTAGGTCAAGGGTTTGGGGTGGGATGGAAGTCATTTACTAACACACCCTTATTCCCTTATCCATCGTAGTTTTCATTAGTCACTGATATCAATTGGTGTTTTTTTTTCTAACAGATATATTTGATCATTTCATAACCAAGACAAGATAAAAAAAAGAAGATGGCCGGTCGGAATCGCGGGCCTCCACTTCCAATGAAAGGTGGTCCTCATGGTGGACTTCCTCCGCCAATGCATGAGCCCCAGTTTGCTAGGGGTCGCTTGCCGGTGCCTCATCCAGCAATGCTTGAAGAAATGAGAGAATCACAGTTTGGAATGGGCTCCAGACCAATGCCTCCACACCCTGCTGTTCTTGAGGAACACCTGGCTAGTCAGCATGATGAGATTCAAGGATTATTAGTTGATAACCAGAGGTTAGCTGCAACTCATGTAGCACTGAAACAAGAAGTAGAAGCTGCTCAATACGACCTTCAGCGAACTGATCATTATGCCCGTTCTTTGCGTATGGAAACTGATGTGCAAATGAGAGAGCTTTATGAGAAGTCTGCTAAGTTGGAAATGGATCTCCAAGTAGCTGATGGTATGAGGTCAGAGCTTATGCGAGTGCGCTCGGATATTAAGGAGTTTACTGCTGCCAGACAAGAGCTTACTGTTGAGTATCAAAGAATGACACAGGATTTGAGTAGAATGACTGCAGATTTACAGCAGGCTCCAGCAATTAAAGCTGAAAGTGAAGGTCTAAAACAAGAGCTGCAGCGAGCAAGGTATTCTTTTCCCCAGAGTTCTGCTCTCTGTGGAACATTTTCAAATTGATAGTTTCTTACTGTACTCTTGGCTTACAGGGCAGCTATTGAGAATGAGAAGAAAGGATATGCAGAAAACTATGAATATGGTCAGGTTATGGAGAAAAAATTGCTAGCTATGGCTCGAGAACTTGAAAAACTTCGAGCTGAGGTTGCTAATGCAGAAAAAAGAGCCCGAGCAGCAGCAGCTGTTGCGAATCCAGGTACTTTCCTTTTCCAAGTTCAGAAAATGCAAAATGCAGATATGAATAAGCACATTGAAAGATCCATCTTCTGATGAAGACAAATTTTCCTCGCTGTTGTGTTTCTCAGCGGAATTGTCTTTGTTTGATTGAGCACTTTTAAGCATGATTGAATAGTGACGTTGTTTTGATGTATTAAGCTGCTATATGGTTCATGCAGTTACATGGTTGTCTATTTGATTTACTGCTTCATATCAGAATTCAGAATTTCTCTAATAATATTTACCTCAAGTTGATAGTAGAATTTATCAAATTTACCATTGGGTTTGATTCCTTCACAAGCTTCTTTGGAGTGTATTGAATTTGCTCTATATAATACTGTTTATCTCCTCTTTTATTAAATAATAAATAACAAAAAACGGGTTTGTAATAGTTTATTGGAGGTTCAAATCCCTGACAAGCTCAGTTGGATATGATTGCTTCAATTGGTGCGCTGTTTAATTTTTTGTTTGTATATAGACAGAAAGAGACACTCATGTAATCTTTCGCAGCTGCTGCTTTGAAATTTCTCATACTTATTGGACATAGATTGTTAGTACTGTACCAGTTTCATGAAGTTCATCTTTACCTACACAGGTGCAGGGTACAATGCAAATTATGGGAATCCTGAATCTGGTTATCCAGGGAATTATTATCCTGCTAATTACGGAATGAATCCTGTGAACCCTGCTCATCCTGTAAGTAATTCTGTTGTGGTTTTGGCATTTGATGAGATTACAAAGTGAGCAGAAGGACAGCAGTATTTTGCTCTTTTTCATCTAGATGAAATGTGACTTCTTTTCCTCAGTATTTTAATTTCTAAGTTTAGTTGTTCTTTTATATTTTAGGTGCAGGGTGGTGCTGAAGGTTATTCTCAGTATGGACATGGGCCTGGTGCTTGGGGTGGTTATGATGTGCAGCGAGCTCAAGGACCCAGATAAACTAGTTAATGTAGGCTGTCACACGGTGTTGTGCCTACTACTTTCTGGTACTTCAGAATGGATCTTAGAATTAGATTTGAAATTTTATACTGAATGAGCTGAGATTGTTGTTTAATATTGTTACATAACTTGCTTTTTGTGAGAAAAGTTTTAGCTGCCTGCTGGATTCTTATTAATGTCTGTTGCATCTAATCTAAATAGTTGCCTGCAAAATCATTAATTACATTTTCTGATATGTGGTCCTTTAGCCTCGTATTTACTTATACAGAAAGGAAATTCACTTTGTTTAATGACATTGCACTATTAAAACTTTCTTAGAGTTGATCTACTATCAGATTATAAATTATGGGAAACCACTGGAGAAAGAATGTCTAGTTTCTGTCAGATCCTGAATGCATTTTAAAATACATAATTACTTTTGTTCTTGTGAGTAATATTGAAAAAGAATATTACTGAATTGTTGTCATGTCTACATTATTACGTTGAGACCCTATTTATAGACACTACAATACAATCCTTTACCAAGTAGGATACTATTTACTATTTCTATTCTAAATAGGATTGTATAAACCTATTTCTATTATAATAGGATTGATAAAGTTATTCCTATTACAATAGGATTGTAAAAACTTATTTCTATTCTAATAGGATCGTATAAACTTATTTCTATGCTAATAGGATCGTATAAACTTATTTCTATTCTAATAGGATTGTATAAATCCATACCTGTTCTGACACTTCCCCTCAAGCTAGTGCATACAATTTATGTACTTAGCTTGTTACAAATGTAATTAATACGAGGACCGATGAGGGGCTTGGTGAGATATCTGCAAGTTGATTAGTTGACTTCACAAAATTTACAATCAATCTTAATGTGCTTAATCTTTTCATGAGATACTGAATTTGATGCATAATGCCAATAAAATACAGAGTGATAAATGATAAAATTACTGTGTTGAACAACCCAAGCCAAACTTGCGACAACTACTTTTACCATAGAGTGACTTACATAATCGACCCACAAGGCTACCAAAATCCCCCGAGCAACAAAGTGCTCAAAATCTAGTATAAAGTATATGGATTGCGTTGGAATCAATAGATGCGTCGTTATTAAACAAGTAGGATACTATTTACTATTCTTATTTCTATTTCTATTCCTATTCCTATTCTAAATAGGATTGTATAAAACTATTCCTATTCTAGTAGAATTGTATAAACTTATTCATATTCTAATCAGAGCCGAACCCAGGATTTAAAGTGGCTAGCATTAGCGAATTTTTCAATAACGATTAATGGATAATAGCGAATTTTTCAATAACGATTAATGGATAATAGCGAATTTTAATGACAATTAATGGATAATGTCGTATTTGATTAGTTATTTATAGCTATTGGATGGTCATGAGTTTGAATCCCCTTATTGACAATTTTGATGTTATAAAAAAACCCTAACCCCTTATTTAGCAATTTTTATGTTATAAATGATCATCAAGTTTGTAATAAAAAGAGTAAAAAATGGGATGTTGACGAGAATCGAACCCAGGGGTGAATTTCCTCGCTTCTACCAGCGTACTAAAGCAGTTTTATGTTTCTCTAAGGGTGCGCTCTTATTATATTCGCTGTTTCTATTGAGATAGATATCTATATATACATGATTTTTTTCGAAGTTAATGGGTGCACGCGCACCCCACCTATACATGTGGGTTCGTCTCTAATTCTAATAGGATTGTATAATTTTATTCATGTAATAGGATTGTATAAATATACAAATCTATTCATGTTCTAACAGTTCTTACAACAACAACTATGCCTCAATTTCAAGCTAGTTGGGGTTGGCTGAATGAATCGTCGGCATCATAAATGCTCTATTTGGGTTTGTGTTGTTTCAATACTCCATATTTAAGGATTCTCAAACATTAGAGGTCCTCTGATATACTCTAGTAACTTTACTTCTTCTAATATACCAAGGCTTCAATTTGTTTGCACTTAATAAAGGTCTTCAGATCTCTGTTATTAAGTCTTTTTTTTTTTTTACTTCCGAGTCTTGGATCATTCAGATCTTAACCATTAAGTGAGTTTTTTCTTATGTTACTACCACTTAATGAGTCTTGCACTCCAGGTACTCAATTCTTGTCATGCTTAACTGAACTTACTGTCGTTCTATAGAACTTTATTTTTACTTTGCCTGGGTATTCTCTTATCTCATAACTTTGGCAGTATTCCATTTCGATATTCCTACTATAGTGCTGTTGCTAGGCATAACATCTGTCAAATTGCTCTTCTGGAATATTGGAACTGCATTTCTGAACCGTCTTCATTTGATGCCTCAGTTCCATCTAATCTCACCTCAACTTCATTACTATCTTGCTGGCTGGACTCGCAATTTGTGTATTTTGTCTTACTCTACTTCCTAAATCCCTTCTCTTAAGTGCTTCTCCGCTGCTCGAGCTATTAATTGTTCTTGATGTTAAAAAAATGTAAAGAAAAGTCGTCTTTCGTTGTGAAAGAAAGATGAAGTCACTTAATCAAGTATAAAGATTCATTTATGGATTTGGTTGTCTACCACGTCTAAAAGTGCACAGGCATTATGTTTTCCTCATAAGAAAAAGTTCCGGGGATCTTTTAGATGATCGTTTTTTTTGTCATTATTAAAAAAAGATTTGAATGCTCAGTATGGTATGACATTGTGCATATTATTTGTTCGCATCCAAAGTTATCCCAGGATTATAATCCTATAACCACGGGACTAATTTATCCCCCGGGTGGGATAAAATAACACCATGTTTGAGGTATAAATTTCAGTTATACCTTCAACGAAACAAGTATAAAATTTAATCTCCAAACTTAATCTGGGTATATGCCACCTTTCTGTTACACAGGGGAGGGGTGGGGTGGGTGGGTGGTACTAAACTAGTAGGATATGTTTGACATTAAAAGATTACAAATTATAATCCCTCTCTCTGCTAAAAGGATATTGATTTTTTTGTATATCTAAGTGTTGTAATTAAATGTCGTAAATTAGTTTAGCTGGTAAGGCAGACACTTTTCTTAGAGCTAATTCAATAGCTTAAGGCAGTTTCCATGTGCCATTTTACCTTTACCATCTTATCAGCTTATTACCTTTTTTACTTTTACCATCTTATCTCATAAAATCTTGATGACTTTTGACTTAAACGGGCATTGAAATATTTGGGGCTTAAAGTCTGTTTGCAAATTTGTGATGAGCACTTCTCTTGTACCGTGTTGGTGTATCAAAGTTGACTAGGTACAGAGGGACATTCTGCTATGCATTGTGTGCCCAAAATAACTTCAATCAAATGTGGTATATGGTAGCTTTCTAGTAGCGTTTGTTGTGATCCGTTCTCATTCCCTTATATTTGCTGGGAGGAGTTGCAATTTCTGTATGAACTTGCACTTGTGGATGGAAATATGAGATTTACGATAATTCATTTAACCCAAGATGGAGTTTTAAGTTATCCCAGAGCTCTTCGAAGTTCCAAGTATGACCTTAAATTGGGTTTAAAGGCAAACATTTTGAAGTGCTCTTACCTGTTAGCACATTGTGATATTCTATAGGGCACAGGCCCAGGAAACCATGTACATATGAACTCATGTGTGGACAGATGGAGTGCTCTGGGATGGCAACTTTACCGCAATAACTTTCCCATTGCTGCACCGCATCTCAAAAACAAGGGTGAATAATTTACATGCTCTACAAGGGTGAATTCTTTTCATTCTTTATTAGTAAGGATGCTGACAGACATCAGAAAACTGAAGCTAACTGAGTTGGGAAGAAAAAAAATTAACTGAAAAGAAGGAGAATCGTATGGGGTTGAACTTTGGGAGATAATCTAGCTGTGTTGCTACGAGATTGTTTTTCTTGCTCAAGTAGTGCAAGTACTTCTTGATATTTGTTATTCTGTTCTACTGCTTTATTGATTCTGCGAAACCTAGTTTGTAATTCAAGCCACTGTTTATTTGGTCTCATGGTTTGAAGGCAATGTACTCTTTTTTAGGTTTTCAAAGGTGTCTTTCATTCATATGATGAAATCTGCTACTTTTTAAGACCCATCCTTGTAATTCATATTCTAATCTTCTTTTATTTCCAGGTTATAACTAATATCTAAATGAGTTCATCGACGACACAAGCATGAAATTTTTGGGTGAGTGTTTACTTATCATTATCCAAATGAGTACTTTTATCAGATGACTGCTTGTTTTTTTAAAGTAATTTAGCAACATTCTAAGACCAGTTTTCTCTTCTCTCTATCTTTTTGATTTTCTTTTGGATCTCTTTAGCATTTAATAACAGAAATATTGCAATATTTAGGCCCTATTTATTAAGACAACATGTTTTTATTGATGAAGTATTGTGAACTTTGGTTGTCCTGGACTTTACATAATGGTTTCCTCGTGGAAAAGTTTGACAGCAAATGTGGGGAAGAGATACATGTATGAGGGAAAGTCAATTCTTGCTTCCTTCTTTGATACCTCTGTTCCATAAAATGATCCACTACCATTTAAATATTGCTTTTACTCTACTCTTTAGTACAAATTACCATAACTTAACACCATTATGGATTCCTTATCACCACATTGATCAGTCATTATAAGCTAGCGAATTAGTGATCTTTACATTCAACCATCTGGAAGATTACTTTAAGGAAGTATTTTGTTTTGTACACTTACCACCAATAGTATCTTTTATGAAGAATGTATTAAGTCAGACTAACTAGGTTCTCAGTTGCAAAATTATAGCTTGAAAAAGTTGGTCGAAATGCCAAGTTGTTTCATCAAATGTTGTAGTAGTCATTTTTTTCTTCTTCTATTAAAGTAATAACACCTAAACTTCTATCCCAAACATGCTTGAGTTGGTTGTTTGAATCCTCTATATCTGATGCATCTTTTAAGACAAAAATTAGAGATTCTGTAACACAAGGGGTTTCCCAAAATCTCCTACTTATGCCTACTGACATGCAAATCTCAAAACAAACTAGGAAATCCTTGGCAAACACAGGATGTAATGCAAGCAAACTAACACTGTTTTGAATCAATACAAGCTGGATGAGTTGCTCGTATTGTTCTTTTTGCATGGATTCTTGTAGATTGTTAAATAAGTGAACTGATTTTAAGTGAATCATCTTCTTATGATTACGAGTTGTGGTTGCTCTTCTTCTTTTTTCTTTTTGTTGGTTGGGGAGGGGTAGTTGTGCTCATGAATTCAAGATATCATACTCTTCTCCTTCATGCTGTAAAGACCTTATTGTGTTTGGCTTTTTTAGATCTACACCATTGTTTGAGATAACTTGAACTGGTATATGCACGAGAACAGTGTTGTTTGTTTTTGCATATCGTCTAAAGAAAGTTTTGTTTGTTGTATGCAACAGGCAAAATCCGCGGCTAAAGTATTCAGTCTGGCAAGGCAATTGATTTATCTCAGTTATTTTGCAACTTGTGCTATCAAGTGTAGCAGTTAACAGCAATGTAGATTTTCCAGCACTGATTGTTTTTTGAACAAATTTCTGGGAATATTTATATCTCCTTGTGAATTGTAATGCTATTTTGTGGCTCCTTTTTCAGTCCTACTCCCTTTTCCCCAAATTAATTATCCTACCTTGTTGGCAATCAAAAATAGTGAAAATTTGATTATCAAAAAAATTCTTACTGTATGGTATTTTAAGAACTTGAGTAAAAAAAATCGTACTAGTATTTTATATATGGTTTTAAAAACCATTAATGTTGTCATAAAACACTTGAAATGGGATGAAAGATGTTAAATATGGTAAATCTCATTGTTAATCTTTTTCAAATTTATTGATACATGATATTTCTTTTTTGTTTTTCATACAATCTTAGATATCGAAAAGATATAATAGTTATTACATATTCCTTCTGTCCACTTTTATTTATCACGTTGCGTTTTTCAAAAATTAATTTGATTAATTTTTAAAATTATATTAATTTGATATTTTAAATAAAAAAATTTAAATATTCAAAAATTATATAAAGAATACTATCAATTGCAATTTTTTGCATATCAATATGATGAAAAAATACATTATATAAAATGTTAGTCAGAGTTTTTGACGTTTGACCTATAAAAGGAAATCATGATAATATTTTAAGTGATGTGTTTAAGACCACAAGAATATAGGTAATTTTTTTTTAAAAAAACGGAGAAAGTATCGAGGGAGAACCACGTCGTTTTAATGCGCAGAAATTGGCGCAAAATTCTAAAGTTTGGAGCCACTCTCTTTGAACTTCCCGCTAAACTGAAACTGCAAAAGTTCAAAATCAATGGCAGAAATTCAGAATTTTCAAAAACTCAAATAATTTAACTGCTAATCTTCCCGGGTTTTTTGTTCCAAATTTTCTCTACTTCATCCTCCTCTTTTCCCTCTTCTTCCACATCTCAGTTTCTCACACAAATCTTCTAATGGGTGGCAAACTTCAAGTGTTACCTCCAGCCAAAAGATTCATGATGATGCATCAACAAGATCAAAAACAAAATGGGTCTGTTTCATCATCAAAACTTCCTGCTAAAAAGCGAAAATTCTCTCCAGAAACTACCCCACCTTTTACAAATAACCAGACTGTTACTACTCTCTGTTTGCCCGCGAAGAAACGTGTTTGGGCTTTTCATCCATTTGATCTCAATGAGGAGTATAACCCAGTTTGTTTTGATGGCGATGAAATCAAGGAAGAAAAAATAGTTGAAGCAATAACAAATGATGACATCGATGTGGATGAAGATGATGGGATTGTTTGTGTTATTTGTAATAGCACAGACGGAGATCCATCAGATCCAATCGTTTTATGTGACGGTTGTGATTTGATGGTTCATACGTCTTGTTACGGTCATCCGTTTACAAATGGAATCCCAGAAGGCGATTGGTTTTGTGCTCAATGTTTAGCTTCAAAATCACAGATCCCAAACCCAAAATCCTTCAACTGTTGTCTCTGTCCTGAATCTGGCGGAGCATTGAAATCTACTGTGAGTGAAGGTAAATGGGCTCATGTTGTTTGTTCATTATTTGTTCCTGAAGTTTTCTTCGTCGATTCAGAAGGTCGTGACGGAATTGATTTCAGCAAAGTTCCTAAAAGAAGATGGGAAAAAAAGTGTTACATTTGTAAATCCAAAAAAGGATGTGCTATTGATTGTTCTGAGCCAAAATGCCCTTTATCTTTCCATGTTACTTATGGGTTGAAACGTGATCTCTGCATTGAGTATACAGAAGGACGTAAAAATGGCGGTGTTGTTGCTGGATTTTGCAGTAGCCATACTGAACTATGGAAAAAGGTTGAATCTTTTTACCCCTTTGTTTCAATTTTTTTGTGGCGGATTCAAAATTTAAACTTTATTGATTCAATCTTTAATGTGCTATTTTCTAAAGTTGCAGGTTTGATATTTGGGAAAAAGGGTCTGATATATCCCTCAATTTTGTCATTTGAAGCTGATATATTCCTCGTTATAAAAGTGGCTCATATATGCCCTTACCGTTATACAAACGCTCACATATACCGTTCATTTAACGGAAGTTAAAAAATTAGTTTTAAATTTATATTTTTTAAAAAATTAGTTTTAAATTTATATTTTTTACTTCTAATTTAAAAAAAAAAATTATTTAGGGGTATATATGATTCTTATATCAAAGTTCAAGGTATATTTTAATTTTTTTCATACATAAATTATTTTTTGACTTCTTTTATTATAATTATTTAAGTTTCTTATTCTTATTTTATTTTTTTCTTTCAGTCCTTAGTTCAAAGAAAAAAAATTAAACTATTTTTTGTGTGTGTATTGTAATTTAATTTTGTATTCGAAAAAAAATTTTGTCATCTACAATAAGTTTTACAAGAATATTAGTGAAACATAAATAAATTTGATTATCAAAATAATAATTATAAATTAGTCATTGAAACAAAAAAAGGTCAAAAAAAATATGTTTGACGAAGATTAAATTTACTTATATTTTTTAGAAAAAAATAATAAAAATTTAGATTAAAATTATTTTTTTTTCATTTCTGTTAGAGGAAAAGGGTACATGTGAGTCATTTGTTTACAAGTAGGGGTATATATGAGCTACTTTCATAACAAGGGGTATATCAGCTCTAAATGACGAAGTTGAGGGGTATATCAGACCCTTTTTCCTAGATATTTTACTAGTTTCTAAAGTTATAGGTTTAGAAAATATTGGATTTAGTTGAACTTGTTGCGCTATATTGTTGCCTAGAATTGTATTTAAGTAGTTGAAACCCGATTCTAGAACCTATAGAATTTAAATTTGAATCCGCTTTTGTATATGATCTCGTATTTAAAATTAGTTGTGTTTTACTGTCATAAAAAGTTAATTTTTGGGGTTTGTATTGCAGCAACAAAAAACTGGGAAGTTCAAGATTGTACCAAGAGAAGAATGAGAATCATAGATTTAGCAAGAGGTTTCGAGTATGAGAAAAATTCTGTTGAGATAGTTATGGGTTTTGCAGTGAGCAATTTGAATTTAATTGTAATTCCAATGCGGACACAAAAAAGAGAATCCTAGTTTTTAGGTAGTGTTAGAGTAGTTGATAGGCAATAGTATTCTATGATGATTAAAATTTGTATTTTTTTTTTTTTGTATTTATAAAACTTCGAAATTTCTCAGTTATTATTATTATTACTAGTACTTTAAAGATTGTTATTTAACTCTAAAAAGGATTCTAATATTAATATGACAATATTTACGAAATCTCAATTTGGATAGAACTCTAACAAATTTACTTCTTTTTCAAATCAAACACTTTAACAACCTTATATTATGGGGCTAGTATTTTTTTTATTTATTTTAACAATGATGAAAATATTGAAAAACAGCATGGCTTCGCGTTTGAGATTTTGGGTGATTTTGCAAGTAGTTTTAGTTATATTTTTTGCTAGATTATCATGTAGTTTCGAAGCGAAATCAGCTATTGGAGATCCAGGTATGAAAAGGGACAATTTAAGAGTTGCTATAGAGGCATGGAATCAATGTAATGAAGTGTATGAAGAAGCTCCTAATATGGGAAGTCCTAGACATGCTGATTGTTTTGATCTCCAAAAATCAAATAACAATAGGAGTAAGTCAATATACAATATTACTGTCGTTTTTTTTTTATTTGATATTCGATATTCACATAGATCCCACGTCATTAGTTAAAAAACTATTTTTTGACTTTGTGAGGCATAGAATAGTGTTTTTTGCAGAAATTTGTGATCTACATTGTTGTAGAGAGATTAATATACTGTTATTGATCCTTGATTAAAGGTTTCGAGTTAAAACTGTGGTAGAGGCGGATTCAAGATTTAATTTAATGGATTCGACTTTTAGGATTCTTAGCATTGAACTTACTGTACAGTCAAAAAGTATATTAACCTCTTTTCTTTTTGCTGTCTGTTGAAAATTATTATCAGTAACACAAAAAATAATGTTGTTGCAGCAAAGCTGGTTCACTTGGTGAATGAGCTTGATAACAAACTAAGTATAAATGATGCCAAAAGCTTAGGACAATACTCCCTGAATGTGGATATGTATGCAGCTTGGAAAGAATTGTTCTTAGGATACAAATGCAAAGTTCAAGATGAGCCAAAACCATGGAATTTTTGGATGATCATGCTCAAGAGTGGCAACATGGACACAACAGCAGCAATTTGTCCAAGAAATGGCTTACCATCTCAACCATTTGATCAAATACCGCGATTTCCGTGTTTTGGGAAAGGTTGCATGAATATGCCTAGGATATACCATGATTATACCACATTACATAGTCATAGGAAACATCCAAAGGTGACTAAGTTGAAAGGGGGGTTTCATGGTACATGGGAATTGGATGCTGATATGAGTACAGCGAGGACTCGGAATGATACTTCATTTTTCTCTGTTACTTGGCATAAGATTCTTGGAAAAGGAAGCTGGAAATTTCATCATGTGTTGAAGACTTCATCTAAGTACCCTTGGTTGATGCTTTACTTGAGGTCTGATGCAACTACAGGATTTTCTGGTGGATATCATTATGAAACAAGAGGCATGTCAAAAATAGTAAGTTCCTCCTCCTAGTCGTCGTTATTGTATCTTGATTGAGATTGAGTCATAGTAGTAGTAGTAGTTTTCTTGTTATACAATCTGATGTTCTGTTTGCTGATATGGACTTAGGTCCCAAAGTCACCAAATTTCAAAGTGAGGTTCACACTAGATGTGATAAAAGGAGGTGGTCCAAGGAGCCAATTCTATCTAATGGACATAGGTAGCTGCTGGAAGAACAATGGTCAGCCTTGTGATGGGGATGTCACCACAGACGTAACGCGTTACAGTGAAATGATCATCAATCCTGATATTCGTGCTGTATCATCAGGGTGCAACCCCAAGGAGAATTTGAAGTTGTGCCCAGTTTACCATACTTTTGCAAATGGAACTCGAGTTCATCGTACTGATGAGGCTAGATTTCCCTATGATGCTTATCATATGTATTGCTCCCCGGGCAACGGAATGTATCTCGAGGAACCATTCAATCACTGTGATGAATATAGCAACCCTCAAGCTCAGGAAATACTTCAAATTCTTCCTCATCCTGTTTGGGGGGAATATGGATACCCAACTAAGAAAGGAGAAGGATGGATAGGTGATGCAAGAACTTGGGAACTTGATGTTGGGAGACTCTCACAATCACTTTACTTCTATCAGGTACTTGACTATATCTTGACGCGTTTAACTTCTCCACACACTATTAGATTGCCTAAAAGATAACTAACGCACCTGAAAAATAAGAATGCATTAACCCCTAGATGAATTGTAACGTTGTTTCTTGGGTGATATTGCAGGATCCATTTACTAAACCAGCTGAGAGGCATTGGCCATCTATTGATTTGGGAACTGAGATATATGTTAGCAGTAATGAACTTGCTGAATGGACTGTTAGCGACTTTGATATCATTGTGACAGATAAATAGTTTGATTTTTCTCTTTGCTAGTTTCACTTTTTGTTAAGAATAGAGTGTTTTTTTTTTGTTTTTGTTTCTATTATCTTTGCTTGTTTCACTTTATACTCAAGTGGAACTCTCAAGGCTTGGAGATTATTTTGTTTTATGTTTATGAAACATCACTTTAGTTACCAACAAAAGCTTTGCTCAATCTATGATGGAATTGTCCCATTACCAGATCTAAACCGACTTCTTCACGAGGGCTTCTTCACTGTAATTACTTCTTTTTCCGTACTATTTGAACAATTTTTTTTCTTCATTATATCAATGATGCATCTCGCCTATATATATATATATATGTACAAGGGGCATAAATACTAACTCAACAGGGCAACCTGAACCTAAAGAATACCTATTTAGAGACCCTGACAACTAATAAATGGTAATCATTAACCGGGTTAACAGATCCCTCTTCAAATCTCCCATGCTGATTGATTTGAGGGAAAATGCACATCTTGAACTGTCTCACTGCAAGGTGGATGTCCTCACTTGATTCAAAGAACCATCAAACAATAGTATCGACTAGGTTATAGACCATACTGAACGGTGCCGACCTCTCTGTGAGCAGCAACAGCGACAGCTGCAGCACCGACTGCACCAAACTGTGTTTGTGCCTGTAGTAATTTTGCATCCATGGCGATTTGACCTCCCAACTGTGCTACCCTTGCCTGTGTATGGTAATATGGGTTAGTGTTCATCTCAAAACTCATACTAGCAGACGACTTGGCAACCATGCACTGGCCATGTTGCTGTTTAACTTGAGAGCGGTCCTTCTCTGCTTCTGTCCCACACTTCTCTAGATGTGTAGAGTTACTTCTGAACAGATATTGTGGAGACATGCCATGAGGTTGGACGACAGAGTTCTGGGCATATACTCTTCCATCAGTGACTTCTTTGATGCTTCTGTCACCATCATATACTGGTCCTAAAACTCTTCCAGGTTTGGCTGAAAATGATAGAAATGAATATTAAAGAAGAATCAAACAAACAGACATGCACAGCCCACTATCAGTAATATTTGACAAGGACATTAAAAGTGATCCCAACAAGCACAAGAAACTTCCGAAGTTTCAGCATTCCGTATATACTCATTAGGGAACCATTAAATATGATCTCTCCTCATCCTTATTTGCTCCCACCACCCCCACCCCCGTCACTCTCTTCCACAAGCAAGGGGGATATAACTTGAGAAGATTCCCTAAATAGACTTCTTGTGAGCCGAGTACCGAGTTCCAGTTCGTCCAATGTATTATTACATGTGGTGAAATATTTGAGTTCACTTTGAAGATGTTGACAAAAAGGTACATTATCACTATGAGTGCCAGCACAGACAATGTCAACCTTACCTGTGGGTACTCGAGGTGGTGGTCGCAAAACCTTCGAGTCAGAGACTCTGACGCCAGCAGTTGCCTTTTCAGTTACTTGTCTATGATCAAACATAGGATTCTGCTGTGTTCTGGGGGGGATGGTACTGGAATTTACAGTAGATCTGCAACACATTTAAGAATATATGTAATGAAGCCCCAAATAAGCACACTGAAAAAGGAAAGGAGAGAGCAAAAAGGAAAAGGGGGAAAGGGGCATGCTCTAAGGTAACAGTTTTTCCAATGTGATGAACAAGTTAATATTCCAAATCCAAACTTCCTCAGGAGTATGCAAGTACAACTTCTTTTCAGGCAGGTTACTTATCCAGCAAATACAAGAACAAACAAAAACTCCTTTTTTGGGAAGATAAAGTGAAGAGAAGCATAAAAGAAATGGAACAGGACATATTCATTGACACAACCAACAAGACAAACAACTCATGGAATCATACCGCGGGAGAGAGACGTGCTTTCGACCAGGAGGTATTACTGGGCCACTTTTACCACTATTCTCCTCTAGATAAGCAAATTGCCTTCTGAAATTACCAATAGCACTGCAATTCAATGATTGTCGCACCGTCAGTCAGTAATTTAGATTAGATGTAGTGGTACAAGAAAATAGAGACTAGAAATAATAGAGAAGTATATTACAACCTAGGATAGATAAAATTTGCACCACTATTTCCAGCCATGTAGTCCTTCAGAAGTTGAGGATGATACTCTAGTATCTCCCTAAATATTAGTTCACGAATGTCATCCTTTGTGACCCTTCGTCGCTCAAACTCAAACTCCAGCTTCGAGATTGGTTGACTAGAAGGTTCCCTCTCAATCTTGGCCAGTCCCTTGAAGTACGGATCAGCCAAAGCCTAAAAGATGGGAGGAAAAACACACAAAATGAAAATGAAATTAGAAAGAGACAAGCACGTGGAGATGCCGTGGATACGCCATTCACGTAATCTTAACATCAGGAATATATGAGGGAGTGTACCTCTTCAGCAGTTGGGCGATCCTTTGGATCAAATGCTAACAACCTCTGCAACAGTCGAAGTGCCAAAGGATCTGCTTTTCGAAATTTCTCCGTAAAAGGAACTGGGCTTTTTTTCTTCATATCTGTCAAGTACTTCCTTGCCTTTTCATTACGAACCTGCACTCAAGAGGAGTACTCTTCTATCAACATGCTGTCAGGCAATGCTAACATCAACAAAAAAATATTACTCCTAACTGACAGCTCTTACCCCAGATACAATATCAACTGATGGCGTCCCTAGAAGATCAGTAATCAAATCCAACTGGTGAACAACACTTTTGCCCGGAAATAATGGTTTCCCCGTCAAAACCTCCGCAAAAATGCACCCGATGCTCCAGATATCAATAGCAGGTGTATACTGCAGGGTATTCTTACACGAATTAGAAGACAAATCAGCAAAAACCTCAGTAAGGCCTTACTGAGAAATTGACGCAAGACCTAACACAGTTACCTGAAGAATAGAAAAATCAACTTCCAGGAGAGTTCAATAGTCCTCCCTGAACAAGAATGATTTTAACCTACACATCACTATTTAATACACTCAGAACTGAACAAAAATCTTCTATTCTACCAGAAAGCCCTTCCTTTTAACACTATGTATACAGTATACAAGTACCTTTTCACCTTTCTAAAGCATGGGAAAAGGGAGGCTTTTATATGATGCCAAAAACAGCATCTTAACAACTGAATCCAGCAAAATAGACGTGAATATGTTCTGTGACTAAGCATGGGCTAGCAAGAAAGTGGCTAACTAACAGATGACTATACATGTGTGACTCTACATTTGTTTAAGAGATAAATGGAACATAAACACGATTGTCTGATACCTACTCATTTCCAACAACACCCTTTGCAACAGAGGTGGTTTTGTCTTTTCCTTTTTTCTGGTACAGCTCCCGGAGGGAGGGTGCTGGGAAAATTTTATAAGTAGTTTGACATATCTTTTTGACAAAAAAGTATTTTGATCTATTAGAAGAACCACTAACATGAAGTTCTAGAATGGAACTCATAGATAAGGTTCAAAACAAAAAGTATCTTTTACATGAAAGTTAAAATAAGCTGCACTATTCACATAAATTACCTTAGAGAAGAAAGACCCACATAGTTCTGGTGCACGGTACCACCTTGTAGCAACATAATCCTGCATGATGTAAAGATGAAAAAAAAAAGAAATTTTCAGTCAAATCAAAGATTAAAATGAATGAAAATGTCCAATTTATAAAGTTCTCTACGATTTAAACTAAATCCAAGTGAATCTTGTAGGTGACTTTTGGGATAGAGCTAAAACGAAAGCTTACCGTCCAGAATATTGTGGTTGGTGTATCACTAAATGCAACCCTTGCCAATCCAAAATCACATATTTTGAGTTTACAATTTGCATTTGCCAATATATTTTTTGGCTTAAGATCTCGATGGTAGACATTAGCTGAATGAACATATACATATATGTCAGTCAAAACAGGGCTGAAACTCAACATTCTTAGGAGATGTTGATGGCAGATGTCATAATACTAGTTACCGAATTCACAAGACTTTTACCTGTGTGCATGAACTTCATTGCACGCAGCATCTGATACAAGAAAAAACGGTGGTGCTCATGAGTCAAGTCATCATTGGCCTTAATAACATGGTGAAGATCAGACTCCATAAGCTCAAAAACAACATAAATATCTCTGAACTCTCGTCTTGAAGGTGGTAAGATGATTCGCTTAATTTCAACAATATCGGGATGCCTTAGAAGTCTAAGCAATTTGACTTCACGCAAAATTCGAATTGCGTCAGAGATGTGCTCGAAAATATCAGTTATTTTCTTTATAGCCACTTTCTCTCCTGTATGAGTGTCAATTGCAGCACAAACTACTCCATAACTTCCCTTGCCTATAACTTCCAAAATTTTATACCTATTAGCATCACCGTACTCGGTGAAGAACTCCACTTCTTTGGAACTCTGTACAATCAGTAACAAAAAATCAGACATGTTTACCATAGTCTACTGACTAATAGGCAAACTAAATATAAGATAAAATCTGCATGTTGCTTGATATTTTCAAAGCATATGTTGATGCAATATCAATAATATTCAGATCAGTAGACTTCTGTCGTAACATAAAGAGAATCAAGGATCAATTTTTGACTTGAATAGACAATACATTCCAATTTGAAAATCAGACTAGACAATCATGAAATACTATTTCAGAGTCAAACGAGGCCCAAGCAAAGGACTACAACGTCAGATTACATTTCAAACTAACATAGAAGTTCTCGCATGAAGTAGAAGTCCAGAATCCAGTAAAGGAAGAAAAGCATAGCAAAATAAAGAACACTTCAAGACTATGAAAGGAAAGTAAATAGAATGCTGCCCCACAAAAAAGACGAAACAATTTATCCCACAAGGGCATTTTCACAAGTATGTTAATTTGCAATATGCTTAAAGATTACTAAAATAACTTAAGTCCTCCATATGCAAATCATCCATCTCTGTTTAATGAGTTACCTACCTACATTTCTAAATACTTGACACAGCAGCTTAAATTAGTCAACAACTTCATATGGTTAAGAGATTACTAAAATTTCTGATAAATCAAATAACTTAGTCCTTCATATGCAAATTCTCCAACTCTGTTAAATAACATATTCTAAATAAAAAGCAGCCTAAATTAGTCAACAACTTCATATGGTTAGAAGATGACTGATAATCAAATAACTCAGTCCTCCATTAGCAGCTAAAATTAGTCAACAACTTCATGCTTCCTGAAATAAACAAACAGTTACATAATCCTCATAGATGACTCAATCAATCAACTTTGGCTATAACGACTAGTCTTTTAAGACAAATTTGGGTAATTTTACAGATACAGTCAAATCTTAAAAGCTAGAAATAACAAATCTAAATCAAGATCTCCTTTTTATTAAAGAATTTCAAAGGGGAAGATAAAGAAAGAGTGAAACCTTCTTGCGCTGATCTTGCTGCATCTTTTTGAAGACTTTAAACAATCTGGGTAACGAATAAATTCAAAAAAAGAGGATATCTGAAGGTAGCCTTTTCTTCTCTAGGTTCCCCTGATCTTATACAGAAGATCAGATCAAAAATATCCAAAAATAGAACAAATCTGAACAACCCCAAATGGAATAAATCAGAGAATCAGCAGAGCACTTTGCCCCACCGACGCCAACAACGTATTGAAACGTACTAACAAAGAGCGAACCCCACTTGTGAAGAAAACAGTATGATTTTTATACACAAAATTAGTATCAGTTGAGCCTAAAATCCTACAAAAAAATTAACAGAAATTGAACGAAGGGTGTAGAAAGAAGTAACCCTTTTTCGGGTTTTGAAAGATGGAGAAGAGAGAGAGAGCAACAAGGAGGCCAATTGGAGAGGAGGAAGAAAGGAGAGGAAAATTGGTGAGCTTTTCGGTCTTTTTAAAGGCAACAAAAGATTGTGGCTTTGCGTGTTTCTACGGTTGTGTTTTCCCCAAATATTTTTTATTCCATATTTAATTCGATCTCGATTTGATATCTATAATAGTTTACATAAGATATACATTCGATATAAGTAAATTGCATATGTCTATTTACTTAATTTTATTACAGATTAAATATTTACTTATACATATTTAAAATTGAAGACTATATAAATTTTGATGCGTCTAGATACATGTGTTTCGAGATATATGAGGTAAAAGAATAGAAATAATTTATTTCTAGATATATTGTGCCTTAGTGAATTTGCGTGTATATGAAATACCTAATAAATTTCACTTGTCTCCTTCTGACCTCGCTCTACACTCTGTATTTGGTACAGATAAATGTAGCTCGTCTGATTCGTATATATCTGAAATACTCTGCTCCTTTCCCATATCGCTCGTCTCTCTTCCTATTTTAGTATATTTGATAATAAAAATATATGAATTACAATGTATTAATTTTAGTACATGATTAAAAAAAATATTTAACGGTAAAATACATAAATACTTATATATGGTGCGTATATATATCTAATAAGGCAATTTGTAATAAATTAGATTTAGTTTAACCCAATATAGAACAAAATAATTATACAAAAATATTTTGTATTTTATTTTACTTACTTGAAAATTTTGTAGGTACACATTGGCATATGGGAAGTGCAAAAGGCGTATGTAACTTTTCGACTAACAATTCATCTAAATTTATAATGTACTGTATGAAGTGTAAATACATTATAAAAATACACTATAATGAAAATAAATATTAAATCTAAAGGGATTATTTTAATATCACAATAAAGTCAATGTTAAAAATCTTGAAATTTGATTATCTTAAGTAATGGTTCTGTAATCTGTAATTTATTTTCATGAAACAAGTGACTTCTTAGTTAATTAGATTTTTAGATTTGTTTTTGCTCATTAATATGTGATCATATTTAGCTCATCATTCGTATTTAATGTTTCTTTATTGTATACTATTTATAGAGATCATGAAATTATATTTTATTTAAGTTGAAAATTTATTAAAAATAATCTTTACAAGATGACAAGATAAGATTTATTTATTTGAAATTCTATGTATGAAATTACATTAAATATTACTAATGAAACCTTAAATTTAATTAGGTATAAAGATTTCCCCACTAATTATAAGGACAAAAAAGCTAGATTATGTTGCCATCCACTAAGATAATGATTTTGAATATTCTATGAAATTATAGTAAAATCAAGTTAATTAATGCACTTACCAGATTAAGTACAAAATATTTATTTATTACCTCCCTTTTTTTTTTTAACAATTTGCATTATCCAATTCCATAATGTAAATCATTGTTGTGTTGTCACTATTATGTGAAGCCAGTTCCTTCTTAATTAATATATTTTTTAATTAATTGTTTTTGTCAAACCATGCAAGCCTTTTATTAATCAAAAAGTAAAGAAACAGTCAATTAAATTGTAACCATTCAACAACCATTAATTAAAATTATATAATCATCAATTAAAATACCGACATCATCACTTTTCACCTAAATTATGTTTGAAAATTTTCTCCCCTTCTTTTTATCGATGTCTGATATCTATATTAAAATCTGACTAATTTAAATTCACATTATGTACATATAACGCTTGCACAATCTTCCAAAAAAGATTATATTCAAAGCTCAAATCTCAAAACATTTCGTTGAAGCAACCATATAACATACAAAATTAATTTTTTTTTTAAAAAAATAGTTGCCCTATCACATTAATGTAGATAAGGTTATTCTCTTATCGTTCATTGACCACATTTGTATTATCACAATTATTATGATCTTTTTTTCTATTGAAAAAATCAACTTAATATAAGGGAAAAAAAAAAGATAAGGGACTGTCGGTGATTGAAACAACTCTGGACATGTGTTATGGATAAAATTTTCTATTGAATAATTTATTAATTTATCCTTTTCTAAATATTTTAAAATAATTCTAATTAAAAAAATGAATATCACGTGGTTTATTACATTTAGGTTAAGTGACCCTATGAAGAAACCCCACGGTGAGAGTTGTACGGTTGGTGGGGTTTGGTTTGATAGAACAATTTAATTAAAATATTATCATTTACTTAATTTGATACAAGAAAAATATTATTGTGGAAAAAGGTTGATTATACAACAAACATATATAGGAGAAATAAATAACATATTCTAATATCTCTTTTTTTTTTGTTAACAAAAATAATTTAAGAAGAAATCCTTTCATTCTTACAAGTTACATTCAACGAAAATTTAAATAGTTTTATATAAATTAAAACGGGTTAAAATAGTATTAGTTATAAAAATACCTATCAAATGTGTCATATATATTTTTTTGAATATCTTAATTCCTTCTCATTTTTCTTTCCCCACCACAATTTTAAAATAATAATATATTTTTCAGTACTTCAATATTTGGAACAATAAATTATTTTTTTTTTAGAAAGAAAGGTATTCTTAATAGTTGTATTGACTAATAATTTCAAAAATATATATTTTTTAATATATAGGACCTCTTTTAAATGAAAGAGACAACCCAAAGTTAGTGGCAAAATATTGGGTGGTGGGCGTGGGGAATGACGTCGATAAAGACAACCCATGTGTGTCTAGGAATTTTTTTTCCGATTAATTTAAATTCATATCGAAATTAATAAAAAAAAATTTAATATAATAATTTTTTTATATATATAGATCTGAATTTAAATTTTAAAGTTATACTAATCCTATTTTGAAATAAAGATTTAAAATTTAAATTGTGAATCCCTTGTCAATACTCGAATAAAACCTAGAGCACGAATAAATCTTCCGAAGAGGAATTGATTATTCCTTCTTCTATTATTTCTATATTTTATGTAATCGTTGAACCTTAAAAAAATATTTTTATAAAATATTATTAATCAAGATTCATATGCATACCATCTTAAAAAAAATTGAAAAAGTCACAAATATTTTAGAATACACTACTACTCATTGACCTTAATACTTCATCGAATTTATTGGACGGTGCTTGACTAAATATATAATTTTAAGATAAAAAATAAAACGTTTGACATGTAAGATTAATAAATAATTTACAGAATATATTATATATCACATTCATTCTTATAGCCTATAGGAACAAGACAAATACAAGGGAAGACAGAAAAAATAAAAAATATTTTCTAAATTCTAAATATAAAAAAATGGTTAGCGTTTTCTCTGAAACATATTAAAAGGAAATTGGATATGTTGATGAATTCTTATTTTTAGTTTTTATTGTATTTGATTAAACATATTTAACGTTATTTACTTAATCAAACTATACATTTTTGGTTTTGCGATAAAGAAACTATTTCATATTTAGATTATTTTAACAACTATATTATCCTTGAATATGGAATAACACAATTTAACATAATACATCGATATTAAATTATTTAATAATTCATTTAATTTGTAAATATTGATCACTTAGCGATCAGAATTACATATATTAATTAATTGAAGGTCAAATGTACATAATCATAATTAGAAGGACCAAAATATAAATCATCAACATTAAAGGACTAAATGTGTTCAAAAATAACATGAAATATGTGGGGACAAATCTACGAAAACTCAATAGCTTTAGCAAAGATCGTGTATTCATATTGAAAATTCTAATAAACACATAATAAATATTTGTTGGGTACTTAACAACGAGATAGTCTCTTGATCTAGTGATAGAAAAAAGAATTTTGCTTTTAACTTTGTTGGGTTCTTTAATTAGAGTTTGATTCCTCTTGAGCACGTAATATAAAGTGTTTTGTTTTTAAATAATTCATAAAAATTAATTCACTTTAAATCTTGAATCTCTCTCTAAAAATACGAAGACATGCATAAACTAATTTAAACGCCATCAACTTTTAAATCCACTTATAAAAATATGAAAATAAACCAAAACTAATTTAGACGACATTAAATCTTAAATTCACCTCTAAATAATATGAAAATATACACAAATTAATTCGAACATCACCGAGAAAAAACAAGGAACAAGAACTAGTTATGTCGTCTTGTTCAGAGACATTGGTAGTTACAACTTGCAAGTTGCAATGGACTACACCAACCACAAATAAATAGATATAAAATTAGAATATGCTTTTTATTATTTATTTTAGTCAATTTTGGTGTGAGTTATCTTATTTTATATTTTTTTTTATATATATATTTATATTCCAAAATGTTATGGCCTTGAATGCCTCCTATCACAATTACAACTTTCTATTTACTTCTTTCTCTATGTGGTCCGTCCTTATTTGTTTTTTTCCTAATGAATCATATTATCATTTGATGTTGCTTTTTATGGGGTATTATTATAATAAAAATAATAAATAATATACTTTATTTATATAATTATAACATTATTTGTGGACTTGATTATTATATAAGTTGCTAACAGATAAACCTCGAATATTTTGTTTCATTCATTACCAAGCTGTAGTTTTAAATTTGCGAATCAACTCGTGCTTCTTGGATTTTTATATGTTTTTGTATCTTTCGACGATAACTTGACAAACCTTTTTCTTTTTATCGAAACATCGTTGATGTTGGTGTTATTCCGTCCGCTTATGTGACCTTATCTTATTAATTGACCTCTTTTTTTGTGTGACTAGAAATGTTCAATGAATACTTTTCAATTGTGTCACCCCATGTACTTCTGATACTTTCTAAGGTTTCACTCGCTTTCTTCTATATATTCATTTTTATTTTTTTGAAATATTCATTCATTAGAATTTCTCCATCTCTAATTATAAAATTGAAATTAACTCATTTTTCTGATTTAATATTAGTCGAAACAATAATTAATGTGGAGTATTTTAAAATGACTGAGAATACTTTTTCTTTTTTCTTTTAAATTTCACAAGTAAAATTTGAAAAAATTCTTATATAAATAATACATTTACATAAATTATAATGGGTCATAGGGAGTACATAATTTAAAATTGTAGTCAACAGAAATACTTGAAAAATGTTCTTGGACAATTTTTTTATTTATATATAAAAAAAATACCTGAGAATTGAGATGGAGAAATAAAAATATTATATTAAAAGATTAAAATAAAATAGAGAGATTTTCAACGAAATTTTCCCGTTACGTATTTGATTTATTTAAGTCCAAATAAGTGTTCATATAATTCCAAGTCCAGAAGGTCTTTTCACTAGTCGTTAAGAACAAATAAACAGTTCAATACACAAAGCATCTCACATTAACAGAATTCGAAAAAGATCACGTCTCACAAAGAGATAAAAACTAAGCAAACACGTTATTCACATTTGTGCATAAGTTGTTTTATAAGCTAAATCATTTGCATTTGTCCTTTTATGAAATATCATGAAAACAGAACCAACAGTTAAATCCATCACACTCTGTTTCTGCATTATTGAATGGCTTAGGTAAGGAACTAAAAAATTTAGGTTAGGTATAGAATTTTGGGTGTATTTATTAAGTTTTTGGTAACCAAAAAGTGTATGGATATAGATAGTTTGAATTTAAACTATCTGCACCTAATGTTGTAAAGGTCGTAATATTTACCAGCATCAGATATTTACAACAAATCAATATCAGATATTTACAACAAATCAATAGATACGTGACTATTACTTAACCATGATCAGTTAACATATATATATTTTCACTTCATGAAATCAAACTTGAAAATGACAATACAAAAAACAAAGCACAAGAATACTAGCAAAACTAATAAGTAAATCTGTCAGAAACATGAGGCTCATATCATTCAAGTTTTTCAAAGCTGGCAATTTTTCCAGCAACAATCAGTAACGATCAATCGTTAACGAAAATACTGTACATCTGCTGCTTCATTAGTTTCCTGGCACACAGGACTAGCTATGCTAACCAACTTCCTGGAGTTAGTTATCAGCTGAGATGACAGAAGCACAAGAAAAAATAATTTATCGAAAACTACGCTACACCAGAAGTTCTTCGAAAAAAAAGAGAGCTAGAGTAAGTAATCATTTCAGAGCTGTATCTTCAATCCCAAATTTAACAAGCGGATAGCATCATCAGCAAAATATGCAGATTAGTGCTACTTCCCGAAGTTAACAAGTGCTCCACGGCAGTCCTGAAGTATATCGGATGCACAAGTATGGTGGTTTAGAAGATGGGAAGTCGAAAAAGTTTTACCAAAAGAAAAGAGCAAATCGATAGTATTTGCTCACCTCTTCATGAAAATCAAGAGTCCGGAACTTCAACTCATCAACCTGAGAACCTTCGTGTCAAGAAATAAAGGAAATTTTTCACAACGCGAAGCAATAGTGTTTCAATAACCAGAAACTGGAACTTGATTGAACCACATACAATAGAGGCATATTTGAGGGAAGAGGGAAATTCAAATTTCATTACTATCACAGTTTATAACAAAGTCAGATTTGGTTTGTTGTTCATCTTTCATCTATATTCTAATTTTTGGTTTCAAAATATTTGGGAAACCTATGTATATGCCGAGATTGTGAAGACAACATTATCTTATTATGTATTCCTCCATTTCAATTTGTTTGTTTGGTTTTGATTTGAACGTACCAAATTGGCCTCTAATGTTATGGTCTTAAACATGTTATGTGAAAAGTTGGAATCAAAGAGTTGCAAAAAAAAAGACAGTTTTTCTTGATACGGATAGAAAAGGAATGTAAGACAAATAAATTGAAATGAAGGGAGTAATTGTCAACTGGAACTTCATCTAGATACCCTTGTGTCCACTCTCATTCCCTTTTTCGTAGGAGACTGTCTTTTTGAACAGTCTTTTTTTTTTCCTCCTATGATTAAGGTAAAGCACCAACTAATACAATCCAAAGTTCCGAATATTTAGACCAGTACCTCTTATTTTTTTGTACAAGGAGATGATAAAGGAAACTCCAAGTCTTCAAGCTGACTGAAGAAGATTGAACACTGCTTTCTTCTCAGGCATGCTTGGAATGGCTCCTTTCACTTGAACACATAGAGAAGCGGCTGCAGCTGTAAATGCACAAGCCTTTATTAGATAGGTAACTACAACAACAACATACTAAATATGATCCCACGAGTGAGGTCTGGGAAGGTGACATGTACGCAGACCTCATCCCTACCTTTGTGGGATAGAGAAGTTGTCTCTGATAGAGACTCAGCTCAAGAAAAAAGCTTAACGAAACATGTTTGAAGAAAAAATATAAGACTAATGAAGCTGAAACCAAAATTGGGAGAAAGCACCAGCATGCTTACCAGCAAATCTCAAACATTCCTCTTTAGATTTACCCTCCACTAGGGCCACTGCAAAAGCAGCTGTAAAAGTGTCACCAGCTCCTGTTGTATCAATGACTTTTGCAGCTTTAATAATGGGTTGCCGCAAGGGTTCCTCTCCTTTGGTGAAAAGAGCAGATCCATTGGCCCCAAGCTTAACAAGGACCTGGTTAACTCCCTGGGAAACAAAAGAGCATGGAAACATCATTCCACAAAATCAAATTGATATAGTTACAAATTTACAGATATCTATTGTAATTTGTGACACCCCAAACATTGAGCAAGAAATCAGGAAAAGTAGCTAAATCTAACTAGGAATGTCCTACTAGGTCGGTGGACCAAACCAGAGCCCCACTGCCCCACAAACAACAATGCATTAATCCATCATATTTATATGGAGAAGCAAAGCCATCACCAAGCAAAAGTCTGTCAGGACCTCTACATTTTGCAAAATCAATAATGCAGGTAACTATAACAAATCAAAAGGGACTTTTAGACTCAGACCCCGAAAATGTAACTCAGATAGTTATTTTGGGTCACGGATACAGTCTAAATCAAGTGAAATGCTGCAAGCATATGTCCTGAATTTAGGATGCAAACTTTAGGAAAAATGAATAAACAGGTACGTGAAAAACAGACCATGTCATAGCACTGTTCCACTGCATTGCTGATATGTTCGAAATTTCCAGTTGGCATTTTTGTTATTCGAGCCAGCTCAGTTTCATTCGGGCTGAAAATCTCAACACAACGAAGAAGTTCTAGAGGGATTGGAGAATCTGCTCCACCAGCATCTAGAATAACTGGAACACCTGCATTCCTGGCAGCCTGAAGATACCAAGATGTTTAAAGAAGCAATCAGCCAAAGACACTTGACATCTTCATGACACATGTGGGACACACACACTCATGAAAACACACACACAAATATACTTCCTTCATTTCAATAAACGAAAATGATTGATTAGACATGAAGCTCAAGATAGTAATTGCCTTGTGTATTATTTTAGTAGTGGAAGAAATATTAAAACTGTTTTTGGAAAGTTAGTTTGATAGAGAAAATATCACCACCACAGATTGAGATTCAAACAGCTAAATGAGTTTGGATTCGTGTAGTATAAAGTAAGTAATACATCAATGGAATGGTATTTTAGAATGTCAAAAAATGAAAAGAGTGTCAGAAAAATCAATGAAGTAAGTTTTCTCCAATTTTATGTAAAATAAGGCTATTTCACTTCTCAGAGCGCGAACTCACAATTACGACTGGGTAAGCTGATCTGACTGTGACCTTAATCATCCAAGTATACATTAGAAAAGATATCCAAGGCGAATTTTAATTTACCACAAGAAAAAGGTAGGTGGGGAAAATACATTATTATGATCTACCTTCTTTTTTTTTTTTGCATCGCCATCTCCTTTTATGCTTAGTATACTAGCGGAAGACATCTCAGGATCCCCTATTAGTACACTAGTGACTCGCTTCAGTACCCCTTAGAAGCATATTTTTGTATAGGGTCCATGTCTCCGCTTCTTACAGTAACAACTCCCTAATTGATCGCCCCCTAATCACTACTACTGTAAGTAACTACTGCAATGATGCTGGCTACTACTGTAAGTAACTACTGTAATGATGCTGGACCAAGCCAGCACAATGCTCTTTGTACTGCTTCACACTTTACTTAATAACTTAATATAATCTAATACCTTTCTTTACTTACATATGATAACAGTTCCTCAAAAGGAGAAACCTTAGTCCTTAGTTTCAGCAAAAACATAAAAACAAGTTAGCTTGAAAGAAATACTGAAACAGTGAGAAAATATAAAAATTGTAAAGATATGACATGTGTGCCTAACTCAACCCCAAAAGCAAGCTCTTGAGGGGAGTACTGCCCAGGTCCATATAAGCAAACTGTCCGTCTGTTCACCAACTAATGTGGGGTTGTAACCCATTCTATCACCCCATTAACATCCAGGCCAGGTTGAAACGTGGACTGGGTTTCCCAATTTTGGTATCGGTCTTTACACTGGGCCTAACTTGATACCATGTAAAGCTATAGCACCTGACTGGCATTGTCAAACTACGTATTAGCAAACCATCATTCCATTCCCCAACCAATGAGGACTACCAACCCTAACATATTCGATTCTAAGTTAAACAAATCCACACACAAATTGAATTTCGCTTAAACAAATATAGCTATTGAGAAATCAAAAATAAAACCAAAAAGCTCAAACCTTTGCAACTTGGATGTTAACAAAATCTGGAATTTCCCTTTGGAGCAACACAATCCCAGCACTTCTCACAATCTCCAAATCCTCATATGACAATTCTTCAGGCCAGCAAGACATGTTTGCACCACCAACAATAATAATTGAATTCTCCCCATCAGACTGAAGCATCACCACAGCATTTCCAGTTGGAGCATTAGCAACAGTAGTAAGGTGATCCACACAAACCCCACCACTCTCTAAAGCTTCAGTAATCAATCTCCCATGAGCATCTTCACCAACTTGACCAATAAAAAAAGTTGGATAATCAAGCTTTCCACCACAAACAGCTTGATTAGCCCCTTTTCCACCAGCCAATGTTTGACCTGTTTTGGCTGAAATTGTTTCCCCTTCTTTTGGTAACCTATCAATCTCCACATAGATATCTGCATTAGCTGATCCAACTACAACCAATGGAGGCTTTGATTCTTTCAAGATTGGCTGATTTTGGTTCTCTGAAGCAAAACAAGAGATGGGTTTCACTATTCTTGATATGGGGCTGTTGTTTTTGCCATTAAATTGAACTGGATGACTGTAAAGATTGAAACTTTCTGGGTTTTTGAGGTTGTTTTGGGCTGTTGTGTGCCAATATTTTGATTGTAAAGGTGTTGTTAGACCTTTCATGTTTTCTACAGTATCCCTCTTTTCTTCTTCAAAATTTTGCTTTGGCGTTTGAGTCATTCATGATTAAGAGTAATTGATGGAGACGCCACATGTAACAAAACAATATTTTATTGTAGATTACACGTTGGATCCAGGTAAGTGCACATGTAACCTATTTTAAGGACACTACTTAAGACTTATCCAATTTATTATATAGTCAATTTGCTTACTATTTGGACAAAATTTATGGAAAACTACTTAATTATTATAAATGTTTTTATCATGTTTATTAATTCTTCCTATCATTTGAAATAATTAGATAACACCTCGCTAATTAATAATTTTATTTCAAATTTGAAATTAGATACGCTCAAATATATGATTTTTTGCTATCAGATATAACTGTGAAACACAATACATAAGGAAAGAGGCAAATGAGAGAGGAGACGTGAGAGATGTGAATGAGATAGTTTGGAGACTAAATAGAGACAATGTATCTCAAATTCATGTGAATCACAGTAGATACGTCTATTCTGAATACAAGATACAATTAATGACATTCTGAAATATAAATACATTGGGAAAGAGGCGAGATAGTCAGTATATCCCAAATAAATGTGAATCATGTCAGGATATAATGTATCTGAAATAAATTATACTCTCTCCGTGCCATTTTATGTGAGGTAGTTTGACTTGACACGGAGTTTAAGAAAAAAAGGAAGACTTTTAAAACTTATGATCCAAAATGAATGATAGAAATTTTGTGTGGCTGTAAATATTTCATTAAGGATAAAATGAACATTTTTATAATCAAATAGTTATTTAATATAAAAATGTGTCATTCTTTTTTTAACTGATAAAAAGGAAAGCAAGTCACATAAATTGAGACAGAGAATGTGATAAAGTTTAACCTCCATATATTTAAGATACATATTATTAATACGCGCAAGATACATGTGTCTTACATCGAAATCTAACACGATTGGTAATATTAGATCCTAAATTAACAAAATTTATGTTATTTTCCCTTAATTCCAACTTATAGCTAATATGTATTACTAATAAGGACAATAAAGTATCTAACATTTGCTTAAAAAACAAAATAATTTTAATTGCAAAAACAATAATTAAAGAGTGGCTACCGCTTAAACACCACCTTACAAAATGGCTATAACATATAAACCTTTACCGTCAGAGAACTTGAGGCCCAAGCCCAGTATTTTTGGCAAGGCAAAGCCCATTAAAATTATTTTCAGTTAACGTGGTTATCTATAAGCCTCAATTTTGGCCAACTGAAAGAACACCACTACTCAAAATAAGGCATATTCAGCTACACTCGACTTCACGATCAAAAGCTGGTCATAACCAGTAAGATTTTAGATAAATATAATATATTGTAAAATAAATAAATATTCTTTCTAACATATGAATTTTTAAATAAAATGACCGCATATCGTATTAAAGCTTATACTTTTCTTATCAATAAATTGATGCAGTTATAGCTAATCGAAAGTAATAACTATAAGTTATCCTAATCTTAAAGTTATGCTCAGAGAAAGTATCGGGATGGATTCATGTGCACTAACATAATCCTTTCTCTTGTTAAATAATAAATATTGATAACAAACATATTTCGTAAAGTATTATGCTTTCATTCAATTAATTAAAAAATAAGTTATTTATTTCTGATAGTCATTTTTTTCAATGACTATCATTATAGAAAACGTAAAACTATCTCGAAGTAGTTAGGAAGAACACGGAGAAACAAAAACTACCTAAATGAAAAACTCAGTTAAGACATAATACATAAACATGACCCTAACTTGGATTCAACGGATAACTCTGCCCTCCAACTCTGAGTTTGTACAAGTAGACATTTAAAGTTGTATAAAATTGAACAAGTAGACACACATGTCCTATACGACATATTACACGTAAAATGTCATGTTGGACACACAATTGCCACGTAGAGTGCATGTAAGACGAACGTGTCTATTTGCTTGATTTTATACAAATTTAAGTGTCTTTTTGTGCACATTCAAAGCTAAAAGCCATAGTTGTTAGCTGACGTTAAGTTAAGGTCATTTTTATATATTATGCTTAAAATAAATATATATTTATAATTTGTAATTTAAATACATAGTAGATCATACAAATTTAACGGTTTAAGATGATGAAATCACCATCTTTTCCATGTACTTGCGAAGCATGGGAACTTTTCTCTACGAATAGTAGAAAATGCCAGCATTTTCGTATTCAAGAATCAGTTTTAAGCATATATCCATGGCTTCTCGAACCATACAAATCTCCTCTTTCAGCTCACGATTGAACTTTTTATCAAAACCCCAATTGGGATTAAACAGCAAGCCACTATCTTGCTTAACTTTTGGAGGATTCAAAAGAAAAATTTCAGTCTCAATTCGTGCAATGGGCTCCTCAGCTTCTTCTTCCAAATCCGATAGTGTTCAAGGTCACCTTTTTCTCTCTTCTAGTATAATTTGTATGAATAGAGAATCACTTTTCCGTTTTTGTTTGAATGCCCCAATTTATTGCGTTTCAGACTCCGCTTGTTAGATTATACCGAATATGATGTTGTTGTGTTGTTAGTTTATAGGTTTTGGATTATAGAAACACATAACTCAGATATGTTACTTATATACATATTAAGTGGGGTTTTTTCAATATAATTACGGGTTTGAGCTAAAGCTATTGGGTTCTGTCAATGGTAGCTCAGCTTACATTGTAGTAAAAATTGGAATATGAAAGAAATTTAAAGGTTCAGTCTTTAATTTTTACGTTCTGAGATTGTTGTTTCTCTTATGAAATTTGTACCAAGTTGTTATGGAGATTGGTAGAATTACGTTTATTCATGCTAGTGGGAAGTAGCAGCCACTGTTGTGGAATAATCAAGAACCATTATAAAAGAATTTTGGGTTATGTGCCTCTTGCGCAATCATCACTTTGTGAGCTAGCTTTGGGGTTGAATTATGCCCAAGGTCTGGATTCGTATCAGTGTGACAATGTACAATTTGATTTTACAAAGATGTAAGATTAAGAGACTGCTGAGGCTGATTGTGTTTTTGAGAAATAGTCTCAAAATGGTTTGACATAAAATAAGCTTTGGAAAGCATATTTGTCTATTCATCTTATGGGATGTTGCTGAAATAGTTAAAGCAGGGACCATACATAAAAAATGAACATCATTGTGCAGGGGGCAGTAAAATGGATTATAGCTCTATAAGCGATGAGGAGTGGAAGAAGAAGCTTACAAATGAACAATTTTACATTACACGGCAAAAGGGTACAGAACGGGCATTCACTGGGTATGATCTTTTTCCATTCATCTTTATTTTTTATGCTGGAGACTGGAGAGGATCTTTTGTCTTTTGATTCTCAGTAAATTCAATAATAATAGGATGCTCTCTCAAGGAACCATCAGTATTCAAATATTGGTGAATAGTCTGATGCTTACTATATACATTTGAGGAGGACACGGCTGGTTAATTTAAGAGTTTGATTTTAGAAGGAGAAGTTTGATGACTTGGGTATGTAGATTGCGGCAGATTTTTTGAGGGTTCCATTTATAAACCCAATGATTTAGGGGAAACAGTAGACTTCTATACACCAAACGCAAAAAGAAGGAGAAGTATTTAGAGGGAATGTGTGTATTTGGTCCTCATCAGAATTCGATATTTAAAGTTTCTACAACAATCTTGGCCGTCCAGTTTCAGCTACCTGTGGCAACCATCACAATGCCTCTTACATCTTTTACAAACGCACCCTACTTTAACCTTCAGATTTCGTATTGTCTTGTAATAATCTGTGTCAAATGCTGGACCACTAAACATACTGCTTGTTATTTTACATGTGTCAGAGCAACTCAGCATATTGGGTTTTGGGTTCTGTATTTCTTTGATCCTACTTAAAAGCAAGAACTAGGAACTAGATGATCTTTTAGGGGTCGTTTGGTAAAGTGTATAAGAATAATCTAAATAGAGTGTATTAGTAATGCTTGCATTAATGCTAGATGATAATAGTCTATGCTAAATTTGAGAATCTTCCCCAAAACCGATTCAGCCCTGAATTCAGAATTTATCTCTAAATGCCCAAGGATCATTAACACAGCCATGATGTGGTATACTGGTACTTCTCCAGACGTTATGCGTGCAAACAAGTTTCTAACTTTTATCAAATTGTAGACGATATTTTAATTATGGATATCCCATGATTGCATTGCTTATATATGTAGTAGTCTAGTAGATGTAGTTTCATTGATTGCTTAGTGCCCTCCCATTGGGATGGTAAATATGGTGCTATAAATTTTTCGCTGCTGCCTGTTTTACTGATCTCTTCATTGTTCTTGTTACCAGGGAGTACTGGAACAGTAAGACCCCTGGAACATATCACTGCATTTGCTGCGATACTCCTTTATTTGAGTATGTATTCTCCTTATATTTGATTATTACTCAACCTTTCTTAATACTTTTGACATGTGAAACCTGAAATTCTATATTGCTTGTTGCAGATCTTCTACCAAATTTGATAGTGGAACCGGATGGCCATCGTACTACCAGCCCATAGACAACAATGTGAAGTCAAAGATGGACTTGTCTATCATTTTCATGCCTCGTCAAGAAGTTCTATGTGCAGCTTGCGATGCTCATCTTGGGCATGTATTTGATGATGGCCCTCCGCCTACTGGAAAGCGTTACTGCATCAATAGGTACATTACTTTACTTCCTTTACTACATTCTATGCTCATTCTCAGTTGCTCCATTTGTATGAGATTGAAACCTAGCTTATACGTGCAGCGCTTCCCTGAAATTGAAGCCAAAGTAGAGCTGTGCTGTGTAGAATACCAAAGGTTATTGATTTCTCAAGAAATTCAAGATATCAAGCTGCAGAATTATTCATATGCAGGAATAATGTTGCTTCTAAAGTTTCAATCGAACTTTGAGAGAGTTTCTTCTCTGTGATGTTGTTAAAGTTCATATGTTCACATATACATAATATATAAGTTGGTCAAATGTACTAATTTTTAGTCTACTATACGTAGATATTTTACATGTTTATACTCTGCGTACAGTCTATCATCCTCATATCTCATTATCTTGTGATTGTACATCCTCATATCTCATTATCTTGTGATTGTACACTAAGTTTCGATGCTGTAACAGTGTATTATATACACCAAGTCAAATATGATTCATAACTATATGATTATACATGTACCAATAAATTTTTAGCTTTATTGTAAATTATTTGTGAATTTTTCATTATGAAATGCTTTTCGATTTTCAAAGTTTCAAACACTTTGTCCGCAAAAAGCTTAACATCCTCAAAATGTAAATAAATATTTTACTATATCACCTCTAATTATTATATCATGTTACTACTCACTAAGGAATGAATATAAATGATAAATTATCTACTAGCTTTCTAAACAAAACAAGTAAATATAAACGTCTATTTTTTTATAGTATCGTTAACAAGTAAAAATGAATAGATGCTTAGAAAAAAAATTATGAAATAAAATTGAAAAAAAGGAATATTTTAGCGTCCACTTCAACTTTGAAAAATATAATCCTCTTTAAAATTCTACGTGTCACATTTTTATTTGTCAGCATTCAAACATACACAAGTCCGAGTTACAGAGGATTGTAGCCAAATACTTCAATTTGGGGGGAACTGTAAAGACTAGAACCTGAACTGCCGATGACACTACCAAACCGTTAATTAACAGCCGTCAAGAAAAACCGACGCAGCCATTGTCGCCGTTGAGTCCCAAAGATTAAAGATCGTTTTTTTCTACGATTTTGTGCTTGTGGGTGTTTTTTTTTTTGAAAAAGGGGTTCTATGGGTGTTCAAGATTACAGCTTTTTGAGAGATCTTCAAGTGGAATTCAAAAATTATGAAGTAACAAACAAGTTCTCTTTGTGTTTCTGGTTATACTTGAATGAACCCTCAACTTTACCCTCTACAATCCTTTACCAGGTTTTCCTTCTTTTTTTTTGCTCACTGAAAAAATGCTGTTTTTACAGTTCTTTTTGAGTAGTTATGTGTATTTGCTGCTTCATTTTGTATAACTAGTTAGTGTATGACTGTTGGAATGAGATGGGGTTTTTGGTATTCCTTTGGTTTAACATTCTTATGGTGGTTACATTCTTTTTGCTGATTTAGGTTACACTGCTGTAGAAAGAATTTTAGAATGCTTTGTCATGCTTTCTTTACCTCTTTGGTATGCTTTTCCTTGAGCTGGGGTCTATGATAAACAGCCTCTTTACCTTCCGAGGTAGGGATAATGTGTGCGTACACTCTATCGTCTACAGACCTCACTTGTGGGATTGGATTGGATATGCTGTTGTTGTTGATGTCTTGGGGAAAGATTTTTACTTTATAGATCGTCCATGGTTAAGGCATTGGGATTTGCAAATTGTTTCTTCAGGCCAGTGTGAATTGTTCATGTTCTTTTGTTTTTGCTTTTATGGATATGTTTTTCTTGTTTATTGTGCAGATACCCTCCTAAGTTCAGTTTGTTTGATAATTTGCAACTTAACAAAGTCTTTTTTTTTTTTTTAGTTTTTGTGTGTGTTCTGGATTACCTTACTGTCTTTATTTAAGCCTATATTCTATTCATTATTACTTTGTGTGCCTGCTTTAGCTCCTGATGTTTGGTAATTGAATCTGTGACCACATATAGCTATCTGCAAATCATGCTTTTCTACTAAAGAACAGATTTTTTGAGAGCTGCAACTACTCACGATGAAGACATAAACCTAGCCATACCTCAAATGGTCAAGGAAAAAGCTTTTGAATCTTTATGATCACTGCATTGAATATGTTGTGCAAGATATTATTGTGTCCTTTGCACCATTTTCCTTTGATATGGTTGATGATGTTTGTTAATTATGCAGGAGCATCCAGATGTCACATCCCATGCTCCTTTCCTGTTACTTGATGACAGGAAGAAAATTTTACTTTTCCCTTCACTAATTTCAAGCCATTCAAATATTACTTCCTGGAGAGAAGTTGCACATGCAGTTTCTGAAAGTGAATTTCCTACCAAGAAATGGGTTCATGTCGGATGTGAGGTAAATAACTTGAACTCGCCCTAGTTCCTGTAATTACACTCGTAGCACTTGATGTGTGTTTTGCAATTTATACACTCTTAACCTTGTTTTGTTACTACTTTCTTACTCCACGATGCCCACTGTTACCTTCTACAGTTGTTTTTTTGCTCATTGTCACTATATTAGATATATTGATTTTGTCGTTAAGTTCTCTGGAAAAGCGAATTTTAACACAAGAATACGGAAACTAAAAGACTGGCCTATACCTAGTTGCTTTTCACTTTGTCAAGTGAAGTTTTTCTGCCCCAAAAGTTAGCAAAGGCGGATTTATGTGTAACTCATTATCCAATAGCTCCATGAGTCATCTGCTTCACTGGTTTCCATCCAACATACTAGACTAGTGACATCAGTATGCTTGTTCTGACAGCACAAACTAGGCCAGAATTAGTATAATTAGTGGTGTGACATGATGTTTAAGAAAAAATTGAATGTGATGCACAAACGAGATCTTATAAGATGTTCCTTGATATGGAACAAAGGTTATACACTAATTGAATCATCATCTAAATCTATCACCAGTCCAAAGATCTCATAAGGTTGTTATCTGCTCTTCTCTGACAGCCAGATTCTTGGTGACTGTCTTGTTTCATGGCTGTTTAAGCAACACTTATTAGTGGAGTATTTCAGGTCACACAAGATCTTTTGCACCTCTACTTTGATGGGAAGATTGTAGGTGAGAAGTGTTTGACTTCCTCACTTAGTAATGATATGGGATCAGACAATTCTAGAATATCTTTGACTTGCATTAGTGGAAAGAATTCTCAGCTGGATGGTTATGTGCACAGTTCAGAGCTCTTTCCTATGCTATCAACTATAGAAAATCACTATGTTAAGGTAAGCAGAATTGTCATTTATTTTTGCGAAGATTGTCTCTACTCATGTATTTACTAGTTTCTGCTATGTGCACCTATCAGGACCCTCCAGTACAACTATCTATTGATAGTTCAAGCGCCTATGAAATTGAAGAAGACAGTGATGGTGTTTGGAGCATTGTTGGTGGAAAGGTAAAAAATATATACTGCTTCGAAATATATAGGGAGAAATATCCAGGGGCTCTGGAAACAGATCAAATCTTGACAAATTACTTGAACACAATTCAGTATACTAAGAAACATTATAAAAAATTGATCCCTGCTTCCCTGTACGAACTTCTAGCTCTGTATTGTGAATAATCTTCCCAAGATCAAGTACTGTTACTTTAGAATGTGTTGAACATATGTGTTACTCAATTTTTTCATGCATCTTCTATTTAAAGTTGATTTTTAAGTGATGAGGTCAAATCTAGGCGGTGAAAGCTAGCTACATTATATCAAATCCACATGACTCGAAGTCCTTGATAGACATCCTAATGTCATTGGCAACCGTTGAATATTCAAGATCAGCAATGGTTTACTTTGATATTTTACTAGCAATAAAAGCATACTTAAGAATTTCTTGTGACACTAATTCTTGTTTCTCCTCATTTGTTCTGCAAAAGGTGAAATGTGTGGGCTTTGCGAGTTTTTTGCAAATATTTTCTGTAGATTTGCTTATTGTCCATACAGCAAAGTTCTTCAGAAATGACAGCAGCAGAGTAGGTTAAACTATGGAAAAAATTGCAAAATTTCCGCATTTCTTTTGTGGAACACGAGGTAGAGAACCAGCAGAACTAGCATTGCGAAACTGCTAATCTTAAAAGTTAAAATCTTCAAGGGTTGTCCATGAAGATCTGACATCTTCTAGAACTTGGAGAATTGTGGGACCTGTATTGCTATGCAATATGTCATATAACTTTGCATTATATTGAGAGCGACTTTGTAATTTTATGAGCTGTTGCACAGTGACATGTACAATTGTTGGTAGAGCTCATTATCTGCTCATTGTTTTTCCTAATGTTTTTTCATTTTTATTTCACGAGGGACTATTTGACTAGGCAGAGAAATAGTTATCCTCGAAATGCACATTGATGCCTATTTGATTAGGCAGTTCTTCTTATATGAGGTAATAATGCAGAATTTATTAGAGTGAGACTGATCCAAGCACACTACCCTTTAAAGGTAATTAGTGTGCTGGTTGAAGTAGGGTGAGAAAGCACAGAGAGAGAGAGAGAGAGAGAGAGAATATTCTGAGATGAACATGGTGAAAAGCTGTTGGTTGTAAAATTGATGCTCTCATAAAGATTAAAATAGAAAGAGGGAGTTTCCTGAAGCATTTATGTCTTTATGTTATCTGATACGAGATTTTTTACTCCTCTAACTATTTATTTAAAGCAGGCCTCCTGTCGGAGAAACTTTGATATAGATGTAACACTGATGGATAACTTTAGCCGCCCCATGACTGAAGAAGCGGAGGTTTGTCATTTATTTGTCTATATAAAAAATTAAATGAAGTCTGTAAGTTGCTGCAACTGTTCTTATTGATATATGTTATGCTTTTAAAGGTTGTTGCTTCGCTTGTGTACTCTGATGATAATACACTGGTTGAGAAGCCAGTTGATGCTGATGCAGCCCTTCTTACAAGTTATGATGGAATTGAATATGCGTCTTCTGATAGACCAAGCAAAGTAATTAGTGGACGTGCTTCCTTTAAGCTCAAGATATCTCAGGTATTGGATAGTTGTATCTCTTCTTTTAGTACCTGTAAGACAAAGTGGACAGAAGTGTTTGTTGATTGCAATCTTGAACTAGAGAATACTTGCTTTGGAGAAGGTATATTTATTAACACAATCTCTACTTGCAAAAAAGGTATGTGATTAACGAGGCAAATACTGTCAGTGCTTGTTCCTTTTACCATCGAGTTATTTTACATGATCATAGATGTTGCAAATTTAAGATTGAATTCTACCAATCTGTGTCACCACAGTTAGAATGATAATATTTACTGGATGAGTACCTCAATATGGATATATTATGCCTCATAAAAATCATCCTAGTTTATAATCTGTGAACTTGACTACTTGTGGACCGTTTTGTGTAGCTGGTCAAACGCAAAGACCATTACAACATTAAGTAGAGTGCATTGTTTTAGTTCACTTATACCTGGAAATTGACGAGAGTTATGCTTGGAGATGAATAAACATACTAATGCTATCTGATTACTTAGATAATGCTTCTTTCTATTAAATCCATTTAGAAAATTGATCTTTTGTCTCAATTGCAGCTTTCATCCAAGTGCGATAACAGGCTGTTCCGCATTAGGTTTGACATTCCAAGACTGGGTAAATATCCTTTCCTTGAGGTATTTTCCAGACCAATACGGTGTATTTCTCGGAATCGCAGCACGCGGGCGACCTCTCTAATGTTGAAGAAATCATCTTTGGGGATCCATTTGCTAAATGGATCTCAATCTCCTGTGTTGGACGATGGATCTTATGATCGTCCCTGTATTGTACGTGAAGCAAAACAAAGTCCATCATCAAAACGGGTCAAATTAGGACAAGAGAAACTATGTGCAAATTTTAAGGATGATTTTGTGCTAAAGCAAGCTAACGGTGGTTCAAGATCTCATTCCTGGACCTCTGAGGTATTTTTAACATCTGCCTTGTCATATTATTTTGTAGCAGGTCGTGATAGATATGGTAGTGAAACTATTGCTTAGATCACGTAACTAAGAGTATATGTTTATGAATGCTGCACCTTGTATAACTAAACTTTTTTTAAAAAATTCAAATTTCCAGCTTTATTGATATAAAAAGGGAAAAACAATTACATCACTCATTTGGGTCTAGTGCCCAAATCCAAGTTCAAACAAAACGATAAGTAAAATAGGGCCATATTACTACCTTACATGTTAAGTGGGTGAATAAGGTTGAATGTATAAGCCATTGCTGGTTTTGAAAATGAAGTTTCTTTTTGTCATCAAATTTTTGTCCTCGGTGTTATTAAAAGCCAGCGTCTCTTAAGTGATGAAGCCATGCGAAGCAGGGTTTGATTGGTTCTTAGGTGAGGTCATTCTCTTCAGAGAACTGTGCCCTTCAAACCATGATGCACAAAGTGATCCAAATGAGAATGTTCGGTTTTTTGAATCTTAACTGTGAGGAATTAGATTAACATTGCCAATTTGTCATTATTGTATATTGGATGTTATCCTTAGTTTCTAACTGTAATTTGGTTATTACAGTGTCAAATTCATATATGTATGGTGTTTAATATTTTTCGTAAACCGTGCAATTCACTCATTTACCTGGTTGTTTTTTCACGCTTTCACTTCTAGAAACACTGCTACTTCTGTTTTCATCTCTTAACACTCCGTCTTCTCGGGAGTGTTTTCTAAAACTTCTTATTTGGCGATAAGTTTTTCCTATTATGCATGTCATCATTCAAGTGACTGTGATCTCGAATAATGTTTTTACTACCTGCATTTCTCTTCAATATTTATTGGTGGTGCGCGATCATCATCATGATTATTCTTCTTTTCATTGTATCCTATACCATTTTTTATCCTTAAAATCTTTTCTTGTTGACAACTTCTTATACCAGACCTTATTGTTATCATCACTCTCACTAAACATGCATTGAAAATAGGATAACCATGCACATCAGAACTCTTTGGTGGCAAGACCAGTGAGCCATGGTGGGGCAGAAAATTTCTCCTCTGATTCAGAGAACAGTGAAACTACGAACTCGCCCGTTGATGACTTGCCAAGTAACAGAGATCCAATTTCAGATATGGTTGTTTTTAAATACTGTCTCGCTGATCTCAACGAGAGGCGTCTTCTTCTCAAGGAAATGGCAATGACTGCTAAAGAAGAAGAACTTGTAACCTTTGCTGAGAGAGTCTCTTTATTCTCTGGATGTTCACACCACAGGTATATTTTATATTGTTGCATTTTGAGGTGTCTTTGAACGGTATATTAACAGCATCTAGTTCTTAGGGCCACGTTTGGCATTTATTCCCTTCTTTCAGAGTTACGCTTTTATTTCATTAAAGTTCTGAAAGAACGAAATATGTATAGAGCATATGCATGTGCAAGCAAAAAAACATTTGCGATTTATCTCATGGCAGAAAATCAGAAGTTTTTTTTGTGTGTTATGGTTTATGTCATTTTCCTTTATATTTGTCCCCTGAGGCCCTGACTCCTGAGCATTTAAAATTGCGTACTCTTTGGAAGAAAACAAGTAAGATATGAATAGGTAAAAAAATAGGATATCTGGAAGGGTAATACCAAAATGATATTGACATCCAATAAGTAAAAGATCGTCATAAATGAGCTGCTTCTGAGAAAATTAAGTCGAGGAAAAATGACTAGCACAAGGCGTAGCTGTTTTCCCAAGTTTTTTCCTCATTAGTTCATGTCTTCATGAGGTTTAGATCATGTGTTCTTAAATGACTAATATAAAGTAAACGTTATTTCTGAAAAGCAACAAGATTATCTCTAACATCACAAATATGATCAACTATCAATTTAGGATGAAAGGATTGCTTATATCATGGTCGGGATAAAAACATGTGCACTTGCAATATGCTTCTAGGGAAAATTTGAAGTATTGGAATTAATACATTGATTTTAAATTTATGGATCAGGGTTAGATTGACACACAGTTCAATAGGATATAAACAAAATGTACATGTCTTGGTTTCAGTTTTCATTTTATTGTTGTCATCACTATTTGGTGACCTTGTATGCTGTTGTCTGAATCACATTACCTTTTTAGGCATCAAATATCAATTTCAAAGAGGCTGATAGAAGAGGGAATTAACTGTTGGAACTTAATATCGAACTATAACCACCATGTCCCTTGGGAGAATTTGGTGTCTGGGCTTCAAGAGCATTTTCTGAAGATGACATTTGGTCGTATCAGATCGCTAACTCATCAGGTTCTCTTTTTTCTCTCTAAACTGGTAGGAAGTCTGAAAGAATACTTCAAAAAGGGCTATTTAGAAGTTAGTGTGTTATCTGAGGTTCCAAATCCACTTACTCACCAAATTCGGAACTATATTCCTTTTTTTTAACTTGCAATGTCAATCGTGTTTGGGAAGATTTGGTGGATTTTTTCTGCAGAAGACTAGATTAAGTAAAAGGGAAAGGGAAAGGGAAAGAGAAACATCCCTTTTTGCCGGAGGGATTAATTATCTGTCTTAGAGAATTTGTGAAATTCTCATTTTTCTATTTTGATGTCATTTTTCGTTGGGATGTGATAATTTTGGGCAGCGTGAAGGGCCAATATTGCATATTAAGGGTATGGCCAATGCGTAGTGGGTGCAAACCATGGAGACCAGGATTCAAAATTCCAATAGAAACAAAAAAACACTAGGTTAGGTGGGCGTGGGGCGGAATCACCTTACTTGTGTTGGTGGGAGGTAGCAAGTATCCAGTGGAATAGTTGAGTTGTGTGAAAGCTGGGCTTTTGACAATTCCAAAACTATTTTGACAATATTACAACTCTGAAAATTATTTGCTTCTCTTGCTGATGAATTCGTCCAACTTGCAGGATTTCAACCTCCTGAGGAGAGTCTCTGGTTGTCAAGATCTAGTGTCTCAAGACAACTTTGAAAAGTTGTGGTGTTGGCTGTACCCAGTAGCTTTTACATTGTCACAGCAATGTATTTCTTCATTGTGGGGTTCAACATCACCCGTGTGGATCGAAGGGTTCATTACCAAGGAAGAAGCAGAATCTTCACTTACAATTCTGGGAGCTCTTCAAGAACCAGGTACTTATATACTGCGATTTCCTACATCAAGGAGCTGGCCCCACCCTGACGCTGGTAACTTGGTCGTCACTTATGTTGGAAGTGACTACGCCATTCACCACAGGCTTATATCCCTCGAGTTCATTTACAGGTAAATGTACTATGTTCTTCTTGTTCTCTTTCTTAACTTTTCACCTATTTCCATTGCATTGTAAGATTTTCTCCGTGGAAGAAAGTTTGGGAACATGTGAGACATACAGAGTTGATCTCAGCATCACTAAGAGGGTCCTTTTTCTATTGTCCATTGTAGTTCTGGGGTCAAGGGAACGACGATAAGGCCAATTCAAGACATGCTGCTTGAACAGCCTGAGCTCAGGCGACTCGGAAGGCAAGATTTCTAACTCTTTTGATCATCTATTCATCCAGCTTACTCTTTAAGTAATTGTTAGAAACCTTCAAACTGCAGGATTGTGAGAAGCTTGTAGGTCACTCAAGATTTATACTTGTATAGCCATATATCAGAGAAATGACAAAAAGGAAGTGTTCAAAGGAGAAAGAGAAACTAAGAGGGGGGGATGTTGTTTTATCCTTTGTATATATGAATGTCTGAGCAATTTGTGATCGTAAACATGGTAATAGATTTTTGTAAACTTGTGCAAACTTCCTTCTGCTTGACTGGAAATTGAAAACGCGTTCTATGAATTTAACACAATGCAACAACATATCGAGTGTAGTTGTAAAAATAACTTCAAATAGTGGCATTGATTTGTTCGTGTGAACAACCCTCAACTACAAAAATATTAAATTCAACTACGTACCTAATTTAACAGTTGAACACACCCGAAGTCAAAAAGATATGCTTTTTTCTTTTCTTTCTAAAAAAAAGTTGCTTGTTTTTCACAAGATTCATGAGGCAGTTTAAAGAATAGTATTAATAGCGTGTAAACAAACATTTTCCAAGAAAATCAATCCTTGTAATGTTGATAATATTCCCAACATCCACATAATTGTAAAACGACAGCTGCTGCCATATTAATGAGACAGCAAATAATATGTCAATTTTCAACAATAATAAGAGTATAAATAGTCTGATATGTAAGTGTAGAAGAGTTGATTATGCAAATGCTAAAAGGCCATCATTTAGTTTTTGTTTTTAATAGTTCTACAAATATAGCCCTATGTTTGTTCATATATTGCTCAACGTTACAAGGCCAAACATTGGAGTCTCATCTAACTTACAAAATTTTACACTATAGTTACATTTTCTCATTAGAACTTTAATCTTGATCGATAAAAATTTCAGTGAAGAAGGATAGAGAGACGGATCTATTATTTTATTTATATTTTTAAAAAAAATATAGAGTAACATTCTCAAATAGTCACTATAATAAACTCAATTATGCTTTATAGCTATAGTTTGCATATTTACGGGCTGTAGCTACAATTTAAGCTGGCAATCTTGTATAATTTGCGGGTACATTTGTACAATTTAGCTATTTTTATATAAATTTGAAATAACAAATTTATAGAATTACAAATATCAAAAGTGTAAACAGTTATACAAATTTCAAATTATACAAACTATATAATAGCTATATTAAGTAATTAACTAGTATATGTTTGCTTTTGCCCGCACGTTAATTCATCTTCAAGTGTAAAACGTCAACATTTTCAACAAAAGTTGGGTATGTATAAGTTTCAATATTACGTTTACGTATATGTTTTTATTTAATTATAAGTATGCTGGCAACCTAACTCATAGAGGGGACAACAAAAAACCACATATATGCATACATGAAAAGTTGACAGGTCTTTATGACTTTCCATGAATAGTAAAGTACTACTGTAGTATTTTTATTTTGTGAAACATGTATATCAATGATTGAAAATTTAAAAACAGCCTTATCATTAAGGGAAAAAAGCAAAAATAAATAAATCATGTTCACATGAGACTTGTTCATACTGATAATGAGACAGGTGAGCTAACTTTGGACCCACTATTATATTAGATGCTCCTAAAATTTTATGTCTTTTAGTAACTTCATTGAATGATTTTGGTTTGAGAATACTACTATGCATGATTTTTTCTTTGGTTTAAAAAAAAAAATATTTGCTGGGGTACCTTCTTGATGTCTGCTTCAAGAAAATGAGCACTTTCTGCAATAAAGTTTCAAGGTGAAGTCCTATTCTAACTTCTTAAAGCTTTCTGTGTGTTTGAACCACTATTCTTGATTCTAGTCGCTCTCCATTTGATCGTAGATTTTGAAGTTTAAAATTTGAGTTGTTGAAGTGGTGTTTGTGAAAAAAAAAATTTGAACATTTCACGGCCAAAAAAGATATTTGAAGATGATTTTTCTAAAACTACTCCCAAAATCTATGGTCAAACGCTAAATAAATTTTGAAGTCGTGGGAACGATATTATTGTCTTTTTTCTGAAGGCCTAGATAGTTCTTTTTTTCTTTTTAGAAGATGGTTCTTTTTTTGGACTAATGACTTGCTTGTTCAATACTGTGGACTGTTATAGGAAGATATTGTTCTGTTGGGAATATCAGTAGCTTTGGTTGTTGAATCTCGTGTAAGTTAAGTTGTGGTTGTATTTTCTGCGAGTGGAATGTAGGATCTTTAGGTTGTGTGTTAAGATTGGCCCTCGAGTGAAAAAACAGAAGGAAGATTGATTGCAGGGACGAAAATCAGCCTTAGTGATATCCAACAACGCCAAGTGAAAAGGCGTTGCTCAAAGTAAAACAAAATTTAGTCCAGCAATAGTTAAAACCTGCAGGAAGTTTAAACAGCTCCTATTCACTAACAATCTGTTGTTCCTTTGTGTTTTTCTTCTGGTACACCTGATTAACAACATTTTATGTAATTCACAGTTAAAGCTGAGAGGCCAAAAGTCTAAAGTTATTGAGTATTCAGGTACCTGTTTTTCTTACTCTATATTTCTGCTCAAATGAACAGAGTGTTGGTTTCTAACTTGGTCTAACTACTTGCAGAACTAAATGGGAAATTCTAAAAATATTGCACTATACGTAACAATATGTGTGGTTTCTTTTATCATCTCGAAGATTATTATGACAATCGTCTGTTACCGTAGATGGAAGAGAAAGCAAATGGTTATTCAAGACAGCTTATCTGGTATGATATGATGTTCAGTATTCAGAATTCGATATGTTGGATCAAGAATATCTTATGTTTTTGTTATGTTCATATCCAGGTGGAAAACTAGTGATGTTTAAGTCACCGAAAATGAACACATTGAAGTCCAACATGTTCTTGAAGAGGACCATGAAGCTGACTAACAAAGATATTATAGGATCAGGAGGCTATGGAACAGTCTATAAACTGACAATTAACGAATCAATTTCTTTCGCGGTAAAGAGGTTAAACAGAATAAGTGCAGAGCAAGACAGAGGTTTTGAAAGAGAGTTGGAGGCAATGGGGGACATAAAGCATCGAAATATAGTGACACTTCATGGATACTACAGTACAACTCAGTATAACCTTCTGATATATGAGCTTATGACTAATGGAAGTTTAGATGAAGTACTTCATGGTATATGTTTATGTCTGTTTCTTATTGTCTAAGTCTATGTTGCTCGAACTCTCAAAAATGTTCCGACCCTCCATAAATGCTGTACTTTTGGAGGACCTGACTTGCCTACAGAGGTACTTTTTGGAGTCCAAGCAACATAGCTCTAAGGATGGTCAATCTTTTAAGCTTATTTCAGCTTCTGCTGATGCTAGAATCAGAGATGCACAATAAAGACCTTTCAAGTGTTTGATATACAGATGAACTTTAAGAATGGTAACATCATAATGCAGGAAAATCGGCTGCCAGGAAGGTTTTGGATTGGCCTACAAGATACAAAATAGCAGTAGGAGCAGCAAGAGGATTATCATATCTACATCACGATTGCATCCCTCACATCATCCACAGAGATATAAAGTCAAGTAATATCTTGTTGGATCATAACATGGAGGCTCGAGTATCTGATTTTGGACTAGCCACTCTGATGGAACCAGATAAGACGCACGTTTCAACTTTGGTAGCTGGAACTTTTGGATATTTGGCTCCTGGTATGTTTTTATTAGACCATCAGAAGACTCAAATCTCTGTTTGGAAAACTATCAATTACATTATGGTCTTTTGCAGAATATTTTGACACCGGAAAAGCAACAGTCAAAGGAGATGTTTACAGCTTTGGAGTTGTCTTACTGGAACTTCTAACTGGGAAAAAGCCATCAGATGAAGCATTTTTGGAGGAAGGAACCAGACTTGTATCTTGGGTAAGCTTGTATTTCACTTTTTTTCTTTTTTATCCTAGCTGCTTTCGAGCTGTCATTAATTCGGTCAGTTGATACTGTTCTGCTTTACAGGTGAAGACAGTTGTTCAAGAGAAAAAAGAAGAGTATGTACTTGACAAAAACTTAGAAGAGTTTCCCATAGATGAAGTTAACCATGTATTTAACATTGCATTAGTTTGCCTTGAGGCAGATCCATGTAATAGACCGACTATGGCTGAAGTCGTTATAATGCTTGAGCAAATAAAGATAAATGCTTTGGCATGAGATTCTTGGTGTTCTGTTCCAATGCTAATTTCTCTCAAATAATATAACTTTATTTTTTTGATACTCATTTTGCATAATGCTTGCCCTTGGTCTGAATACATGGAAACTAACAAAACTTTGAGCAATTTGTTCTAATGGAGCTATGCTAACAATGCGGAAGACTAACTCATTACGTACTTCACTTGAGCGTAGCTTCCAATCCTTTGGCAACTGATGCTTTAAGTGTAGGAGAAACTGGATCACCTCCAAGAAATACATCGAAGAGAGCTGATGCAACATTTGGTGACTCAATAGTTGCGTCAACCGAGGAAGGCATTCCATCAAAAGAGAGTGAAACCTTTAAGATTTCCATACAAAAGAGCAACAAATTAGAACTAAGAAAGCTAAGAAGAAAACAAAAGCCACATTTGATGCCTGGAGTTGATATAATCTAGGCTTTAAGAGAATAATGTAAATAAACTGCATACTTACAAGCATTTTATTAGGGTCAATCCAAGTCAAGAATATGGAAGTTTCTTTCTTAAGAGGTTTCCCTTGAAAGACACCGCGGAATGTAGAAAGAGCAGACTTATCATCGGCAGTAGGGGATTTGATTCTCGGAGAGATGGCTTCATCTAAGGCATCCCAGAAAGTTTTACCATCAACATCTCTGACCAGCACAATAAGTAAAGATTTCTCCAGATCCGCTGCAATTCATAGAATCATTTTTAGCATCACCTAGATGATATGATCTCCTCCCCATCTCACCAGTCAAACAATTAAGCATCGCCGACTCACCTTCAAAGATCTTGTTGAACAAGGAAGGATCCTGTTGAATATCTGCAGCAGAACGTCCTCGCCAGGCATCTAATCTACTAAAGACGGAGTCATTGACATAGAGGCCTGCAGCATAGACCTTGACACCAATAATTGCAAAAATCTTTTCCCTGTATCCTAAAATTTTGTAGGAAAAGCAGCAAAAATAAGCATAGAACATAACCATCTGAAAGAACTTGAGGCAGATAAACTAATAATTGAAATTTGTTCTTAAATTATTGGGAAAGATTATTGGTTGATTTGAAGCTGACCAGTTCCAAGCAATGACAAGGAAGTAGAGCAACCAGGTAAGCTCAATGATCTTTGAAATTTCACCTTAGTAGCTGGTTCTTCTGTGTATTCTGCACTTCCAACTGAATCCACGAAAAATGCCAAGTCGTCAGCTCTCACAGACAAAAATAAAGATATGATCAAGTGTTTTCCTGGTTTCATGAAGCCATAGTGTAGAAACATATATCCACTTGATTTATGTAAGAAGTGAGCACTAAGGATTAAAAATAGCAAGAGCAAGTCAAAGGGTATTTTGCTAGTTGAATCCTGTCTTTCTGAACTGAAACATTAAACTATATGATGAATGCAGTATTTACGTGTTAAATGTGGATTAAAAGACTATTTAAGCTACCTATTTGATGGTTTTTTGCCACTCCAGAATTCTGACTTTGTTTAATTCTACTCCCATAGCTTGAGGGTCCTTCCTAACATCTAATCAGAACGAATCTAAAGTCTTCAAATAATTCAAGTAGGTGAAGAACTCTCAACAAACCAGCAATTCAACTGCATTTGTGCCAAGATCAAATCTTTCTTCCAAACCATCTTTAATTTTATATCGGTAATCAGCAATTTTCATTAGTAAACCAGCAAAATGAGAATGCTGGAGGTCAGTTGCAACCAAAACAGATCGTCATTACAAAATAAAATTGTGTAGGCGAAGAATTCTAAACAAACCAGCAATTTGGCTACATTTGTGCCAAGATCAAATCTTTTCTTCCATACTAACTTTTCTTTTTATTGGTTAGTAAACCAGATAAGAGAGATGCTAAAGGCAGTTCCAACAAAAAAAGATGGCCATTACAATAGAAAAAAATGGTGAAGAACTCTAAAAACAAAGGACAGCTCGGTGCATTAAGCTCCCCTATGCACTGGTCCTGTGAAAGACTCTAAACAGACCAGCATCTCAACTACATTTATGCCAAGATCAAATCTTTTCCTTACATACCATCTTTGATCCAGTGAACATTTCTTGGACTTGAATATAATAACTGCAAATTACGTCTCGTGGATTTAGGCCTAAGTCCGTTTCATATCAGAGCAGGACCCAATTAAATTCTTATTTCATGACAATGGAACCCCATATTAAATCGTTCACGTTCTAGATGTCCACCCAAGGGATGTGAACAAGTATATCAGAGGTTAATGGGATGAGTGGTCTCTTTATATGACATGGTCAATCCTCTCCTCATGAGCTAGCTTTTGGTATTGATTTAGGCCTAAAGTCGATTTAACAATAGATACCATTATAAAGCTAAAACCTTTATTGACAGTACATACTCCACACAGGGTTTTCTCACTAAATTATGGCAAACATCAGATTTGTATAAACATTTAGTAAAAATTCAAGAAACCAAGAATACCCACAATCTGAAATTTATTAAGTATTCAGTTTAAAGGGTTTCCTTCCACTTTTGCACAAAAGATGTAAAATTCAGCTTAAAATCTACTAATAGTAAGTTAGATATAAAGACAACAACTTGTTACAAGAATCAGTTGAATTATTACCAGAAGAGGAGGCAGCAGCTTTGATTGTGAGATTTTGTTCATATTGGCCATTTCTCTCAAATGTAGATAAGGGATAAATACCATTTCTTGAAAGTTTAAGAGGATAACAAATTCTGGGTTTGGAGATAAAAGCAGTGATCTTTGTGGGTGTGGATGTTGAAATCCATACTGAAATGGCTCCAGCTGCTGCCATTTCTTGAAAAGAATGTATTTTTTTTGTATAGTACTAATTGTTATTTGTGTTTATGCAGAATATTTTGTTAATACAAATTGCTCCAAATTAATGGCCCACAAACAATAAATCTAGCTTATTGAATTATTTGTTCAATCTGAACTCAATCATTTAAGAACACAGTATTGACCTAGACAGCCTTAATCAATGGAGTTAATCAGTTTCTTTGAAAAATCCAATCAAGCTGATTCATGATAAGGATCTTTTTTTTTTTACCTTTGCTCATAAATACTAATTCTTTCGTTTTGATTTACGTGGTATGACAATAAGTTTTTAAAAAGTTGTATTTTTTAAATTTGTTGTTTTGTGTAAAACAAATTTTAATATTTATGTGTGGGCTATGAGTAATATGCTTTATGAAACAGATAAAAGAGAATGTCACATAAAATGAGATAAAAAGAATTACAAATTAAGCATGTATTGTGATTTTTGATGTAAAATTAAGTTTATCATTTTTGTGTATTTGATATGGAATAAGTCATTTTTCAGAAAAATGTACCCATATTTCCAAGAACAAATATATGGAGTGTGGAAAACAACACCTACATTAGTAAATTTTATTTTCTTTTATTACTATTAAAGATTAGTGTTTTAAAAGTTGTTTTTGAAGACGTGTTGGATGTAACAAAAGAAAAAACATTTTAATGCACAAATAAAAGTATTTATAGGAAATATGTTTTAGAAATTGTGGCATAAGTTTTGGACGTAAAAAAGTATAAAAAGGACACGATCAAAGCAGTTGATCTTTTTTACAAGCTTTGTTTTCCTTTTTAACTTTTAAGCTCCTTGATTTTAACTCACTTGGTGCATATGGTCATTTACCATTACTATTTTAGAAACATGAAAAAATTGATCATGGATTTAAGATTTAAATTTTAAATTTTTTATAGATTCGAAATGTTATTAAACTCATGACCATTTGAGTTTTTAGATTCGAAATGTAATAATATATATACTATTAGCAGATTTTTCTAGCACAAATACATAATTTGAGCTAAAGAATATTTCGATTGAATCTACCCATTTTACTTGGTAAATTATTTGATATAATTTATAAGCAAAGGGTTAAATAAGTTGTTCTATAATTTATAAATATTCATACTTAACTTTAATTAAAAGATGGAGTAAAGAATAAAGCTATTGACAACTGAATTTACGTAGGTCCCAAAATTTTTTCATGAACACTTTAAGAGAAATTTAAAAAATAAAAAGAAGAGGATTTCAATCACGAGGAAATGTAAAAGATTAATATAATCGATGAAATGATTGAAGATACTAATAGCATGCGAAGTTAAAAAATTATATAACAATATCACACCTTAAATTTTCAATTTTTGCTATTTTAGAAACAGAAATTAACAACATATATATCACGTACATAAAATATAATTAGAGTATAATTTTTTGACAAAAAACTTCAATATGATAAAAATTCAATTAAACCCCCCACTAGCTTCGTCCTAGCACCTTATGTACTCCATAAAAATGTTTGCTTTGCTTGTGAAAAACAAAATTTACCAAAGTGCATATAGAAAAATCTTGTAAAAGTAGTTAAATGACATGAGTCAAGACCAAGGCTGTGACTGTTAATATAACATGAAATATATGTCGTCATCATTAGATGTTTATGTCAAATTAATCATGGTTTATTCTTATAAATTCAGTTCACTTACAGTTATGTTGATCAAAATCAGTCACTAGCCTTCGTATTATAAGATTCTTTCACCTGTTTTTTAGAGATATGGTTAATTGTTTATACCAATAATCATATTGTGTTTTTATGTTGTCTTTTAACTCCAAAAATTCAAACATAAATTGTAACGTCTCACTTTAAAAAGTTTCCACTTTTACCTACCTTTTTTTCTCCTTATAAATGCCCAAACAACATATATTCTATCAACGATCACTTTAACATCTCTGTTTCCTCTGCTAATCACTTATGGCTAAACTAATTCTCACACTTTTGTTCCTTCTCTTGTCCTACTTCTCAGGTTAGTCACAATTTTTCGTATTTTTCTTGTGGTGTTCCTATTAATGTTTTTGTTTGACTATATTCAATGTAGTCGTATTCGAGGCCTCTTATTATAATTTGACTTTAAGACAGTAATTACACTAATGAAATGTTTAAATCATGTTGTTTTTGAGCAGGGAGTCTGACGTTAGGGGATGATCAGGTAAGTTAATTAAAGAGTTTAATTGGTAGTTAATTAGATTGTAATTAAGAGTAATTTTGGTTTTGCAGAAGACTTGGTGTGTGGCTAGACCTTCATCAGATGAGAATGCACTTGAACAGAACTTGAATTTTGCATGTCCTATTGTTAATTGCAATATATTTAACGAGGGTGGTCCTTGTTTTTTACCAAATAATTCAATGAATCATGCTTCTATTGCCATGAATTTGTACTATCGATCTAAAGGATCCCAGTTTTGGGATTGTAGCTTTGGCAATTCTGGCCTTGTTGTCTTGACTGATCCAAGTAAGTCCTTCTTTTGCTCGGAAATCGATTTAATTAGAACGGCTTTTATGGATTCAACTTTGAATTGTCACTGTTACTGATACGAACGATTACTACTTTTTATGAATTCACTTTGATAATAGTCCTACATGTATCAGAACGAGTTTTGTGGGTTCAAATGTAACTCAATTTTTGACAATGGCAGGTTATGGTAGCTGCATCTATGGGTGAATTCATCAAGTCATGGTTGGGAGAAGCAACTATAAGGAGATTATTATCATTTTTTTTACTTTTAAAAAAAAGTTAATTTCTTCTTGTAACAGAATCGAGTTTAGCGACTCTATGGCTAAATTTATGTGACCTTTTAATCTATTATAAAAAGAATGTTATATTTATATAATAAAAAATAAATTTAACTTCACAATTCTTTTGTTTTACCCTTTAATGAAAATATATATATATAATTAAAATTTATTTTAGATTACAAGTTTTAGAAGAAGAAATTTTATATCAATGTAGTTCCTTTTTTAATGTTTGCATTCTTACTTTCTTCCTTGAGCCTTAAACTCTTTGAAAGTGAAATAGTTTGTTGAGTAATAGTGCGGAGGACTAGTAATATCTCTCTAGATCTAATAAAAATGAAAGATCTCCTAACACAATTCGAGTGGAGGTTTATCGTTGAGCTCATTATAGCCTTGATTTATTTAGATTTCTTTCGGAGAAAAATTACACTATTTTAGATATTAGAATTCTATGTTGACCTAAACATGGTTAGACTTGGGTGAATATCAAATGCATATGTAAAGATATCGTTTATTATGTCTTTCTAATTTTTGTAATAATCGTCTTTTGTTTTATAATTAAATATTTATGTTTTCTTTGACATCAATTTTTTTATTGTTATATTATGTTATATGTTCCCTATAATATTATTTTGCTATTGACTGTATATTTATTATTGAATTTCCTTAATGCAAATAGTAAGCATTTCAGTGCGCAACAAAGATTTTTTTAAAAGAAATTAATATTTAGGATTTGTGACATTTCTAATATAGTTTTTTAAGTTTTAATTTAATCCTACAATCGACCTAGTAAGATATGTTCCATATAAAATCATCACATAAATACCGTTCACATTTATCAAAAAAAAATAATTATGAACTATTCACAATCACCAAACAAAATAAAAATAATAAAATGGAAGTTTCCTAATAATCAACTTAAAAGGGAAAAGGAAAAAAAGGAAGAAAAATCTCTATCATATAGCTTACTATTACATTAAAAACAGTTTTTAACAATAATAAAAAATGTTAAAAAATTAAAAAATAGGTAACCTTTTTGTTTAATATATAGTACTTCCCATTATACTAAAAGTTTAAATGAGAGAAACAATGAATATTAAAGGGACGAACTATACTAAATTCGAATGAATCAAAATAAGCTAGTTAATTAATTAATATGTTATTAATTCATCTAATATTAAATAAATTATCTATTTATATTTTTATAGAATAATTTTACCATGAAATAGTAGGTCATAATCAAGATTGAAAAGCAGCAAAAAAGAGATGGAGACATATGAAGAAACAATTAAAAATTAGTATTTTTAAAGCGTTTTTGAAGATGTTTAGAATGTACCAAAAAAATATTTTAATGCACAAACAAAAGGCATAAATACATAGGATATATATTCTAAAATTTGAAGCGTATGTTCGAAACGTAAAAAAATGTAGAAAGTAAAAAAAAAAAGCAAACTTTTTTTAGATTTGCCAGTGGAGAATTTAATTTTCAATTCTTTGTAGTCTAGATCAAAGCACATGATCTTCTTTACTTGCTTTGTTTAACTTTTAAGCTCGTTGATTTTAACTCACATGGTGCAGATGGTCATCCACCATTACTACTTTAGGAACATTAGCGGAAGATTCGATCAAACGGATTTAAGATTTAAATTTTAAATTTTTTATAAGTTTGAAATATCATTAAACTCATGACTATTTGAGTTTCTAGATTTGAAATATGATAACATATATACTGTTAGCAGATCTTTTTTTAGTACAAATACATAATTTGAGCTAAAGGTATTTAGATTGAATCTACCCTTTTCACTTGGTAAATTATTTTTATATGATTTATAAGCAAAGGATTAAATACAGTTGTTCTATAATTTTTAAATATTCATACTTAACTTTAATTAAAAGATGGTGTAGAGAATAAAGTTATTGACAAAAAAGTTTAAATAGATCTTAAAACTTTTTCATGGACACTTTTAAGAGAATTGAAAAAAAAGAAGAAGAGAATTTTAATAACGTGGAAATATAAAAGATTGATATAATCGACAAAATGATTAAAGGTACTAATAGCATGCGGATTAAAAACTATATAACAATATCACACGTTAAATTTTCAATTTTTTGCTATTTCAGAACCTACCTCTTACATAAACGGAATTCAACAACATATATATACACACAAAAAAAAATCATCACATAAAATATAATTAGTTGAGGAAAAACTTTAATATGATAAAAATTCAATTAAACCCCTTTTACACACCTAGCTTCGTCCACAACACCTTATGTGCTCCATTGAAATGTTTCCTTTGCTTGTGGAAAACAAAATAACATAATGTTGGGACTGTTGATATAACATGAAATATATTTATATTATTCATTAGATATTTATATTAAATCAATAAATATATAACACATATTTTTTAGAAATATAATTAACTAGTTATTGTTAACTAAAATAAATATTAATCCAATATAAGTAAGTTTTTATCAATAATCGTATTGCATATTGAATTTCTTTTTTATATTATCTTTTAATTCGAAAAGATTCAAAATAACGTCTCAACTTAAAAGTTTCGACTTTTACCTACCTTTTTTCTCTTTAAATAAATTGCCAAACAACATTCCATTAACAATCACTTTACACCTCTCTTTCCTCTGCTAATCACTTATGGCTAAACCAATTCTCACACTTTTGTTTCTTCTCTTGTCCAACTTCTCAGGTTCGTTACAATTTTTTGTATCATTAAAAGGTCATTTTTGTTATAGTGTTACAATTAATATTTTTGTTCAACCATGCACTATAAGGAAACTGTGAATTAAATGAGGATTTTCCTGGGAATTAGTATATGAAAATTTACACGAAAATAAGTTTTCTACGAATTTTCATACTAATCCCATATGTAATTCACAGTTTTCTTATAGTGCGTATTGTTATATATTGCATATCATTATGTAATTAATTGAGGCCTCTTAATATAGTTTGACTTTAGGACACTAATTACGTTGAATCGCGTTTGGATGAAACTAATTAAATGTTTAAATGATGTTGTTTCAGTAAGGAGTCTGACGTTAGCAGATGGACAGGTAAGTTAATTATTAAGGAGTTGAATTGGTAGTTAATTAGATTGTAATTAAGACTAATTTTGGTTTTGCAGAAGACTTGGTGTGTGGCTAAACCTTCATCAGTTGATATGGCACTTGAAGAAAACTTGATTTATGCATGCAAATATGTGAATTGCAATATATTTAAAGAGGGTGGTCCTTGTTTTTCACCAAATAATTTGATGAATCATGCTTCTATTGCCATGAATTTGTACTATCAATTTACTGGAAGACATCCTTGGGATTGTTACTTTAATAATTCTGGCCTTGTTGTCTTGACTGATCCAAGTAAGTCCTTGTTTTGCTCAGAAATCGATATAATTAGAACGAGTTCTGTATATTTATTACTTTCGTCTTGAACTATATACGTAGGACTATTACTTTTTATGAATTGACTTGATAATTGACTGATGTAAGTAAATGCGGATTTAATTGGGACGGGTTTTATGGATTCAACTGAAACTATTACTTATTATAAATATATTAATAACTCAATTTTTGACAATGGCAGGTTATGGTGGCTGCATCTATGGGTGAAATCATCAAGTCATGGTTAGGAGAAACAACTCATGAGGAGATTATTATCATTTTTTTTTACTTTTTTTTTCCAAAAAAAGTCAATTTTTTCACAAAAACAGGTTTAGCGATTCTATGTCTAGATTTATGTGATACATTTGTCTTTTTAATCTGTTATAAAAGGAATGTTACATTCATATAATAAAAAAATAATTTTAACTTTGCAATTCTTTCTTTTACCCTTTAATGGAATAATCTCATCAAATAATAAGTTTTATTTTAGTTCACAAATTTTAGATGACGATTTTTCTTTTTTGAATTTTATCTTAATGTACTTCCTTTTTTAATGTTTGGATTCTTACTTTCTTCCTTGTGCCTTTAACTCTTTGAAAGTGAAATAGTCGGCTGAGTAATAGTACGGATGACTTGTAATATCTTTTTAGATCTGGCAAAAATCAAAAATCTCCTAACATAATTCAAATGGAGACTTATCGTTGAGCCCTCTCTAGCCTCAATTTATTTAGATTTCTTTCAAAAAAAATCATGCTATTTATATATTAGAATTTTATGTATATAATGTTGACATAAACATGGTTAAGACTCGGGGGAATATCACCTTTGTAATTTCCACGATGCATATATAAAGATATCATTTATTATGTATTTCTAATATTTATAATAATAGTCTATTATATTATAAACAAATATTCATATTTTTTTTCAAATCAAATTTAATTATTATATTATGTTATATGTTCTCCATAACATTATTTTTCTATTGATCGTATATTTATTGTTGAATTTCCTTAATACAAATAATATGTATTTCAGTGCATGACGAAGAATTTTTAAAAAAGATTTAATATATTAGATTTTTGACATTTCTAATATTTTAAAAAATTTAATTGAATTCTAAAATCGACCTGATAAGATATGTTCCATATAAAATGATCACATAGATACCGTTCACATTTATCAAAACAAAAAAAAATTATGAACTATTCACAATCACCAAATAAATAAAAATAATAAAATGAAAGTTTCCTGATAATCAACTTAAAGGGAAAAGGAAAAAGAAATGAAGAAAAATACATAATCTTTTTAACTCTATCATATACCCTGACGATAAAAATAGTTTTTGATGATTATAAGAAATATTTAAAAAATTAAAAATATGTAAGCCTTCTGTTTAATATTGAGTACTTTTCGTCATACTAAAAAATTTGTAATGACCCGGAAGGTCATTTTTGGAAATTTTAAATATTAGTGTAACTTGAGTTAATTAATCGATAGTTTATGGGCTAAAGTGATAATTTATTTAAGACCCTATACCATTTAGACTATATTTAATAAAATATGTGGGTAAAACCTATCACTTTTAGTACATAATTAATTAAAAAAAAAAATATCGAAGAAGAAATAAGAAAAGAAGAAAAGGTCGAAGCTTGAGGCGGCTGAAGGGTTTGCAGGTATTTGATTTCCCATTTTCCATATGCCTGCTACATTAATTTTCTCCACTTAGTTTCAATTCCTAGGTTACATGTTAAGTTATTATTTTATCATGAAGTAAGGACATATTGTTAGGCATATATATTAGTTATTATTATTATATTAATTTACTGTTAGTGTGATTGTTGATTGGTTATGGCATTCATACTTTAAGCATGTTGGATGGCTTGATAATTGAATCATTATTGTAATGTGCAATTTTATTTTAGGATAAAATAGAAGAGATAATACTTGTAGCTAAATTAATTGAAAAAAAAAAAATATCGGACTTTGAACTAATATGGCTGCCACAGTATTTTGATGGTTTCTGGGAATTAAACAAATAAGATTTGATGGAAAATTGTTACCATAGTCATGGAGTAATCATATAACAACGATTAGGTGATGAGGGGAAAATTGGGAAT
>NC_028643.1:75883441-75899740 GCF_001406875.1 Solanum pennellii | reverse complement strand
TCTTTGTTTCCGAGGCATCTTGTGGAGGATTGTGAGGTAGCTGTTTGTCATCTCAGCGAACTTTCCTACTCCAGTTTATGACTTTGTTTTTACTTGAAAAACAACTTCATGTTAGACTTCTGTTTTATTTCAAATTCTAATATTTACATTAGAGGCTTGTGCACGTGACAACCTGGTTTTGGGGATTGAATTAATATGACTTGGTTTCATAATAAAAATTGTTATTGGATTGTTATTTACTTCCGCACTTTGTTAGATATTGGGTTTTAGGCTGACTTGTCTTGGTGGGGTAAGACGAGTTACTTCCGCACTTTGTTAGATATTGAGTTTTAGGCTGACTTGTCTTGGTGGGGTAAGACGAGTGCCATCACGTCCATTTTTGGGTCGTGACAAAATTAAATGAGAGAAACACAGAAACACTCTTCCCATATAAATATTAAAGAAATAAACTATATTAAATTTGAATGAATCAAAATAAATTAGTCAATAAATTAATATATTATTAATTCATTTAATATTAAATAAATCTAATTATATTTTTATCGAATAATTTTATTATATCGTCTCGTAATAAAACAGTAGGTCATAATCAAGATAGAAAAGCAGCACAAAAAGAGATGGAGACATGTAGCTAGTGAACACAAATGACAAAAACAGATAAGAATGGCGGCTATAATAAGTGTACTTGTTATTTAACGATTTTGAAATTTAAATAATTTTACTTTTAATTATAATTATTTTTACATATTTTTTAAATATTTTAAATTATTAATTTTTGTGATTTATAATATTTTTTATCTAATTTATAAATATATAAATTATATCTCAAAAAACTTAAAAGTTTCATTCTTAATTTTTAGTCAAATTCAAACATTTAATTCTCAAAAAATAAAAAAAGTCATATAAATTATTTTTAAAAAAAGTAATAAAAATAAATTAAAACTATGTTGACGTGTAGAGCAATTGGTCCACAAGAACTTTGGTATAATATATGGCCAACGAACAAGTAAATTGGAAAATAAAGCATATTCCCCAATTGGCTCCAAAGTCCAAAGAACCCAATAGATAGTAACTAAATGTACCTATCTCCCGTTTTACGAGGGGACGACAAAATTAAACTCAATTTATTTAATTCATAAAATATTATAAAATAATTAGTAGATAATAAGAATTGAGTGAGTTGAATTATTTAGCTCATTTAAGTTCAAGTAGATTTGAATGTGACGGATCAATAATCTGTTCATTTGATATCTTTAATTATTTATTTAATTTTCCTTTTTAAAGAATCATTCCATCTTAATTTATATTATATACGTGTATTAAAATACGAGTAGATAGTGATAGTCCAAATGTAAAAAGAGAACTATAAACAAAAAATGATTAAAAATACATTTAAATTATGGAAAAATTTTATTTAAAAATATCCTTCAGCCGTTTTTTGATTTAAAGATACATTTTTACTCTCTTTTTTTTATTAATCTAAAAATACACTCTCATTCACCTATTGGCTCAGTTATACCCATAAAACTAACAACCCTTTCTCTTTATTTATTTAAAATATTTATTATGTATCTTTTTTTATTATGTGAAATAAAAATTTCACCTATATTACATTTCCCCCCATAATTTATTCAAACCAAAATAGTATTCCTCTTCAAGACTCCCACAATTTTTTTTCTTCAAAAATCTAAGATTTTTTTATGTTTATTGTAGTTTTTCTTTAAATCAAATAAATTATTTAACTATGAAGTAGATATCATTTTGACTTCAATAAATTAAACAAACTTTTAGAAAACTACTAATTTCTCTAATTTATTCAAATCAAAATAATATACCCCTTCGAGAGTCCCACAAAAATATTTTTAAATCTAATAATTTACTTTTATATTTTTGCAGTTCTTTATTAATTTCTTTAAAAAATTGTTTTGAGATTATTTGACTTGGATAAATTATGGAAAAAATATTTTTTTTAGAAAACTACTAATTTTTGTATTTTGTTTAGCTTTTTTTTTTTTTTTTGGGAATCATGAAGATATATTATTTTTTTAGATATTGTTTGTGTATGATTTGGCTTAACATTTTGGTGCAGAACTTGTTGCTCCTCTCATTTATAGTTCATATGTAATTCGTAGAAAACATTACTAACATGAAGGAGAAATCGATCAGTCGAAGGAAATAAAATTCGTACATACAATTTTTTTAAGATTTTTTAAGTTTTTTCCCATAATTTGTTGAACATCCAAAAAAAAAAAAATAGCATATACAAAAAAAAAATGAAATTTGAATTTTCAAGAGGTATAATATTTTGACTTTGAATAAATCATCGGAAAAAAGTTTAGTTGAGGTGAAATTCTTATTTCATCTAATAAAAAAATAACACATGATAAATATATATATATTTTTTTTTTCTAAAAAAAAGAGACATTAGTTTTAAGGGTAAAAGATGAACTTTCACACGAAAAAAGATGAATAGAAAGGTACTTTAATCAAAAGGTGGATAAAGAGTATTTTTAAATGTTTGCTTTTGTTAAAGAATGACAAAAATTCCATATAGGTGATTGATGAGATGAGTGGACTCTTTATAAGGCTTGGGCAATCCTCCTCGCTCACATTTTTTTGCTTACTCTTTCACTTTCATTTCTCAATCTCGCTCACTCCCGACTATGGTTTGGACCTTTCGCCTGCTTAGAAGTGGATTAGAACCACTGACACAAGGAGTTTCAGTCCTTTGCTCTAACAAGCTGAGCTACCTGAACCACTTTTCTAAAGTCTGTTTTCATCAAATTGCCCACGCATCAGATGCTAAGCACTGAGCGTGAGATGGGGTGTTAAAGAATGACAAAAGTCTCATATCGATGATTAATGAGATGTGTGGACTCCTTATAAGGCTTGAATAATCCTCCTCCGTTTGAACTAGTTTTTTGAACGTGAATTAGGTGTAAGCCTAATTTCAGAGCCTTATGTTCTAATCAATTTGATAGTTCAAGTTGAAAAAAGAAACAGTTGATAGTTAGGACTCAAAAATATTCATGTATTTTTTTTTATCATTAATATATTGTATATTTTAGAATATATGCATTTCTTTTTCATATACGATTGTTTTCTTTTAGTCCTTGTCAAATGAAACCCAAAATAGGATAGCAAATAGATGAATATTCACTTACGTAAATGCATATTTCCACTTATAAATTAAATTAATGGAAAATTCACGTACATATATTCATAAAAATCTAAAATCCAAACAAAATTTTGATCACTTTGAACCATTTGTTAACCTGATATAATGGGATCTATGTCAATGAAATAATATTAAGAACCAATCGATTTTATAATTATTTTTTAAAATTTAAAAAGGAGACTTTTTTTTTCTGATCTAAAAGAAAGAAAAAAGGAATCTAAATATTATGTGGAGGAATGAAATTGCTGAGATTGAAGAAATAACTTAAATGTCAAACACTTGGAGAATTATTATCTTTACATTTTAGATTATTTATGAACTCGTGAAATGGACACAAAATCTTTCCACTTTGTTGATTGACGTGAAGACGTCGGAGTCAAGATTTGAAGTTTACGAATCTAAATTTGTTATTGAATTCATGAAACTCATTTGGTTTTGAATATGAATATTTGATGAATTATGTAATACGTAAAAACTATTTGGTTCATGTGTGCACCTAATATTATAGATTTGTCACCTATGTATGTATAGAGATATAGTCAAGATTTGAAGCTTATAGATTTAGAATTCTAAATCTATTTAAATATTTGAGTTCTAGATCAATAAGTTATACATGTTGATAAAATAAATCTCTTAAGATAAATATAAAATTTGAATCAAAATTATATTATTTGATTCGACTGATCGAACTCATACCATAAACTTTTATCTTCAACCCTGTGTATATAACTTTCCTAATTTATCATAGTTATGAGCTTCATGCAATATAATTAAAATAATGAATAAGATACAAAAATACTTTTGAAATATCATATTAATTACCTATATGTAATTTCACGAGTTTTAAAATGTATTATTGTTCAGTATGTGATAGCCTGATAGGAAAGATTATAGATAGGGTTACAAAATAGCTAAAAAAGGACATTGAGATGTGCAATTTATCGATATGACACCTTAATATTTTTTGACATTTTATTTGTAAATTATGTACTCATTTGATAAAGATTAAATAGGAGAAAATTTTGATAATATTCACAACTTTTATGGAAAAAATATATAATTTACAAAATTTAAATTGTATTTTTAAATAAAATTTCAACTTTAAATTAATCTAATTTCGAATTATTATTTTATAACGTATATCTAAATGGATCATTACTTTTGATCATAAAAAATTGGACATGGAAAAATCGTCAATAGAATACGCCATGATGCATATATGAAAAAAAAATAGAGCTCCAATATAGATACTTATATGACACATTTAAAAAGGTAGGACTCCAATATAGATACTTACGCGATAAGTACTGAAAAAATAAGTTTCCTCCGAATTGAGCCTTATGTGACACATATTCGAAAGAATAGGGCTCCAATATGGATAATTATACGGAATCTATTAAAAAAGTAAGGCTTCAATATAGATATTTACGCGGCGCGTATCCAGAAAAATAAAGCTTCCTCCAAGTTGGGCCTTACACGGTGCATATCCAAAAAATTAGCCTCCAATATAGATACTTACGCAATACATAATTAAAAATTAAAAAAATAGGGCTCTAATATAAATATCAGACACGGCCTCTTTGGATCATACAACCTCACTTACTTGGCTATCATACTACCTCAGAAAAAATGATAAAAATAGCTATACAATTAGTACATCATATTGCATTTGTATTGGATGATAAATTGATTTGAGTGTTTGAGAATTTTAGGAGTTGAAACACAGCCCAACTGTCTTTTTCTTCCATTTTCTGTCACTTAATCAGACCAAAGACTCCATTTTTATGTGGTTCTTTTTTATCCACTCAATTTATTTCTTCTTGGGACAGGATATAAAAGCACACCCAAGTGTTCAAATTGTTTCCATAGTAGTTTTCTGTTCTTTTTTGCCTATTGGGGTGTCGAAAAAAGCAATCTTGAAGCATTACAAGGCAAAAAATCTGGTGATTTAGCTAAGTGGGTGTTACAAAGATGATGTCTGTGACTTGCCATAATCTTGAAATTGGGAGAACCCCATTGGAGTCTTTGGCTTGTGGCTGTTCTTTTTCAAAGGGTGTTTTGAGAAATGTAAGTAGAAGATTCAGTGGGAAGAAGTTGTTGTCTTGCAGACAAGAATTTGGGCGTATTTCAACTAAGGCTTCACTTACTGGTATATATAGTTAAATTCAATATTTTTAAGGATTACAGTTTATAAGGGTATTCTTGGAATGATTTAAATTTGGAAATTTTGTTGTTGTTGTGGTTGTATTGCAGGGTTGGCACCAGTTTTGGATTTGAATAAGTCAGAAAAACCTATTTCATTGACTAATGTTTTTGAAGTGGTTGCTGATGACCTACTTACATTAAACAAGAACTTGCATAATGTGAGTAATCTGTTGACACTGTTTGATTAATCAATCTTTCATGTTTCAACTTTTGCTTATGTGTTTTTTCAGCTATATAGCTTAATGGATTATATGTGATAAAATCTTATTTTAGACTAATAGCTGCCAAGGTAATACATATAATCATTTATCTGGTATGATTCGGAACGCGTTCCTTTCGCTTTATTACTGCTGGTATTGTCAAATGACAAATGTACTTTTCATAATTTAACTTCATTGATGCTTGGTCGAGTTGTTCCTTTTAACGAAGTGCTCTAGATGTAAGAGAGAGGTACAATTTTGGACTAGTGGTCATGCTAGTGGGGATTCAAATCAATAGAGATGCTTATTTGATGATATTTGTGTTTATTGGCCTTACTAGAATTAACATATAAGGGGAACAGGAGTTGCAGTATCACTCTGCCAAATGATATCTTAATCTTGGAACATTTGTGAGGACAGTTTTATTTGGTATTTGGTCATGGTTTGATTCAAATACCAGATGACTGATGGTTGTACTTGTCGTTGTGACTTCAATGATTCTAAGGTGAACAACTGCTAAGGTGAATATACTTTGTTCTCGAGTGAACTGCTTTAGATGTATGAGAGGTGCAATTTTTGGACTAACAAATGGTCATGGAGGATAAACAACTGGACTTAATAGATATATTTATTTGTCCGGGTTATTGGCCTAAAAAATCTAACTGTAGGAGTAAGAGCTACACAATTACTTCCAAATGGTATCTATAATTTGGATGATGATGTTGTTCGGGCCAGCATGTGTACACCTCAACTATTCTACCTGGTTACCTTCTAACTCCCATTGGCACAGGTACCTTGACCTTGAGCTTATGAAGTTCATTTTAAAAGGTCCTAGCTTTTTGACAATTTCATTTACTTTGATTCAAAGACTTGATACAAGAAATAATTGCAGTTGGGCCTGAGAGTATCTCAAACGTATATCCTGATAAATAAATACACATAACTGAAAAAGTTTCATATTGTCACTTGCTATTATTAGAATTTGTAAAATATGTGGTTAATTGGATCAATACCACATGAATGTTCAGATGGCATATCAGGCCAATTTACTTTTAACATATCTCTATTCTATTCTGTATCTAAGAGAAATCATTTTTCAGATTGTTGGTGCAGAGAACCCAGTTTTAATGTCTGCAGCTGAGCAGATTTTTGGTGCTGGTGGCAAAAGGGTGAGACCTGCTTTAGTGTTCCTAGTGTCAAGGGCCACAGCAGAAATGTCTGGCTTAAAGTGAGGAACACTATTTGATTTTTTTTCTCTTGTGATACTCAACAATAACATATCAGCTAAGCTAATGTCTTAAAATGCTTGCTGCCAGGGAACTCACCACAAATCACAGAAGGTTAGCTGAAATCATTGAAATGATCCATACTGCAAGCTTGATACATGATGACGTGTTAGATGAAAGTGACACACGAAGAGGTAAACCATTTTAAGCAACTTGTTATTCTCCTCTGATGCGTCTGCAAATTCACTGCCTTTAGTTATTTAAAAACTCAAAATGATTATCACTCTTGCATCTAGTTTAATACTTTATTCAGGTGGCTGAAAAGGTTATTGTACATATTCAGTGGTTATTACTTTGGATATCACTCAAAATCTTCAGCTCTACCATTACTAGGAATAGGGTTATTTTGCAGGCATCGTTGCGGGTTATTGTTCTTAAAATAAGAATTTTAGTACTATCTTAGGAGTAATATTTAGAAGAAAACGCTAAAGAAGATATTGTCATCTTTCTGATTCTATGATGATACTGTGATGCATGTTCTTACTCTCTAAACAATATCAATCGTTTAAAGAGTCTCATTCTGAAAATTTCAGTTGATGAAGAGTTTGTAAGGTATATCTAAAGAAAAAAGAAATAAAGATGCCCTAGAGTCTACTGTGGACGCCAGACAATCTGGACAGATGATATTAACAGAATAACCAGACTTACAATGATGACAATACCTTTTTATTGATTAGAAACCCCCCAGTAAACTTTATTTGACACTACAACATTGGTTGGATGTGTATGAGATCTGTGCTTATCGTTTCTAAGCTATCTCTTGTGCATTTCCTAGGACTAGTTACTTATTTCCCAAGTATTTTCTAATTGTTATTGATGCTGCCCTGATTGATTTAAATGAGGTTCTTGTTGTCTAACTTGATGTGGTTGACTTTCTTCTATGAAAGACGATCTCCCCTGCTCTCCCGGGTGATCCAGAGACCTTAATAACTTCAAGAATTAGTCCAGGAAATATGCTTGATTAGCAACAGGTTATGTGATGAGGTCATTACTGTTTAAATATTCTTCCTACTTTTCATTTTGGGTTTCTGAGATCTTCTCAGCATTTGTCAGATTTGTATGCTTTCTGAAAAAAAATGTACTCTGTACAACTGTTTTGTGAAATGGTACACTTAACAGTGGATACACCAAAAAAAGAGAAAACTGACAAGATTGGGCTAGGTATGCGCTTTCTCAGGATTACAAAAAAGAGCAAGACTAGATTAGATCTTTGCTTTCCCAAGTTTGTAGAGACTGATAATATTAGATTGTTATTTCTACCATCAACACTTCCTTTTCCTAATAGTTTAGCTTAGATCAATTTATGATTAATTCTGTTAAAGCACTTCCAAATATGAGTCCTCTGTTTGTCAATCTAATCATTTACCCTTGTGCTTCTTCTAACTTGCTTCTCTTAATCGCAATTTCTATTATACCTTCTCTTTTGCTTCATTATATTGGCCTCTTAATAGAACTTCTAATGCAGGAAAGGAGACTATTCACCAATTATATGGTACTAGAGTGGCAGTACTGGCTGGTGATTTTATGTTTGCACAGTCGTCCTGGTTCCTAGCTAACCTTGAAAACCTTGAAGTCATAAAGCTCATCAGTCAGGTATCTTAAGATGTTCTAGGTTTATACATCTTGTAGAATTGGCAACATTGATATCATTATTAGTTCGTTGTACCTCAACGCCCTTTGTGGTTATTGTTTTTTATGGCAGGTTATTAAAGACTTTGCAAGTGGTGAAATAAAGCAGGCCTCTAACTTGTTCGACTGTGATGTTGGACTGGATGAATATTTGCTCAAGAGTTACTATAAAACGGCCTCCTTGATTGCTGCAAGCACCAAAGGAGCTGCCATTTTCAGTGACGTTGGCAGTGATATTAGTGAACAAATGTTTCAATATGGGAGGAATCTTGGTTTATCGTTCCAGATTGTTGATGACATATTGGACTTCACACAATCAGCCGCACAACTGGGAAAGCCAGCTGGAAGTGACTTAGCCAAGGGAAACCTTACTGCACCAGTACTTTTTGCATTAGAGAAAGAGCCAAACCTTAGGAATATAATCGAATCAGAATTTCACGATGCTGGTTCTCTCGAGGAGGCCATCAATCTGGTGAAAAGCTGTGGGGGAATTCAACGAGCACAAGATTTGGCAAAGGAGAAAGCTGATTTAGCAATGCAGAACCTAAAATGCCTTCCATCTAGTCCTTTTCAAGCAGCACTTGAGGAAATCGTGAAGTATAATCTGGAGAGAATTGAATAGACGAAAACAAAGGACGACACTATACAACTTTGGTTTATTATTCTCTAAAAGCTCTTCATATCTAACAATATCTGGAGCATAGAGTAGAAGCTATTACTATAGTTTGAATGGCAATCCCGATCAGAACGGAAGTGCTTCACTATGTTCATATATTATACCCATACAGGTTGTAATTTTCAGTTCCTAATACAGCAATATGGTGTTCCAGCAATTCTTTATAATTTGGCTAATAAATTGTCAAATTTCAACTGTTGTTGTACACTAAAGAAATTTCACATTACTAATAATGTCATGTATTACTATTTACTATTGGCTTTCTTGGATGGACATTTATGTTATAAATAAATTGATAATACAATAAACATATTACACCTTAAATTTTTGTATCATCAGTTAATATGTATTACTATTTACCCTTGGCTTTCTTGGACGGACATTTATGTTATAAATTGATAATACAATAAATATATTACACTTTGGAGAATGTTTTACAACTTTACTTGGTGTCTTTAAAAATGAGGAGCACCTCTATTTATACTACACAAAAGTATAATTAATATTTACTTTACGAGTTCCTAAGATATTTACATTTTGATCCCCTTTTTAGAGAATTCTACATACTCTAGGATATCCTAAGACATTCTTGATTTGTCTAGGGAGTTTTAAAATTCTCCGCAAGTCTCTCAATAATTCTGGAGTCTTCTACACCTCTCCATATGTAAAATTTGACTGGTCTGGTGGCGGGATATGACACCAAGCTCTTTCTCTTTAATAAGTTTTTTACGAGAAGAAAATACTGTCTCTTTAAAAAACTTATTATTTAATAATTCTATTTTATCATTTACCTTACCTTTTTATAATAGTTTTATCCTGTACCCTATTTTTTTTGAGGAAATTATGCCATTGAAATTTATGGGAAGGCTCATATATGTCAACCATTAAAAATTTGGTTTATCTATGTCATTTTCATTTGAGAAAATGCTCATCCATGCCATTATTTGTTAACTGAAAAAAATTTAATTTTGCGAAATGATTTTCACATGTCGTCAATTATGATTCGCTCACGTCATTAATTAAATCATTATCTTTTTTTTTTTGAAAAATAAGACTAAAATAGACAGTTGAACTTTAAGAAAAAAACTCATTTATGCCATCCAGTTAAAATTTTGGATCATCTATGTTGTTTCGTAGATAAATAATGACATGAATAAACCTTTTCTCAAACGAAAATGACATAAATGAGCTAAATTTTTAACAAATAACATAGATGAATCCTTTTTCGAAGTCTGATAATATATTTTAACCTTTTTTTAAGTTATAAATTTATTATTTAAATTATGAATATATATCATTATCTAAGATTATACAATCAATTATGAGAGATGCAATTTATTTTGGGTAAGGGCATTTTTTGCAGCTAATTGTTTCTTCTTAAAAAATTGTATGTACATAATAAAAATCACCGACTATACTATAGTTTTATTTTTGAGTTGTCAATCAACGATAAAGTAAAAATATGAGATAAATAAATTGACAATACGATAAACATATTACTTCCTCCGTTTAAAAAAGAATGATCTCCTTTTTAGTCTGTTTAAAAAACAATGACCTCTTTCTTCTTTTGGTAACAACTTTCCACGTGGCATGTTGAAGGCCAAAAGATTAAAGGGAAATTTTGTACATTTGATATAACTTTAATTTAGGATCACATGATCAAAAGAATTCTTTATTTTCTTAAATTTTGTTTCAAGTCAAACTAAAATATTCTTTGTGAAACGGAGGGAGTATAACTTTTCTCTCAAATAACACTCCAAGTAAATTGCATTGCTACTTGCTGGTGTAATATATCACAAATATAATAAATTGTAGTTGAAATAAAATGAACAAAAATGTATAAAAATTTTTTAGATTGAGACACGAATACCTCACTCTCTTTAAAGAGATTCAAGTTCACTGCGGCATAATCTACACCGATCCACTAGTAATTCTCTTGACTTGTCCCCTCCAGAATACAACAGCCTAACAACGTGTAAAACTCAAGCAACTCCAAAACGACCGTTGAACAACTTCACTAAATCTTCAACTTGAGCATATGTGGTGATAGTACTAATGCTGGTGAGGCAAAACGGGCACTGTCTTGTTTTTTGCTAATAACCAAGGAACAATAAAAGTTGCGTGAAATCGATGACAACAAGCAGAAAGTATATGATTTAAATAAAATATTTATTTTGATTTTTACTTAAATTCTAATATACTATATAATTTAAATTTATTGCTAAGTAACAAAAAAAAATATCATTTCATACAATGATCGATTTAGTGTGACTTCGTCATTGATATAATATTTTTTTCTCATTTTATCTTTATTTATTTTTTAGAGAAGTATCAAAAACATCCCTAAATTTGACGCAGATTATTAGTTTCATTTCCAAATTATTGACAGTTATTTTTATGGTTATCGTATGTAGTTACAAGAAATTAAACCACAGTTATTGTAATGGTTATAGTATGTAGTTACAAAAAATAATGCAATTATCAATCAAGCCGTAGGTGGCATCTGAATGTTCACAATGGATATTCTAAATCAAACTTTCGACACATAATATATTAAAATCTCAGAACATAATTTTGTGAGCACTTGAACTAACAAATATCCAAAAATAATAACAAAAGACGGCCTTACTTTCCTAACAATAAAAAAAAAGGCATGTTGCTTAACATATTTTTCAAAAGATAGTCCTTTGGGTTGTATCCAAGTTTACCGTTCACAAATTTAATTGAAAGAAACCAAAATAAAGAGTTATTACTTCTTTATAAATAAAAAAATAAAAATTTTATCAAAAGAATGAGTTATCACTACAACAAAAATAATTTTTAACGACAAACTATAGTTTAGTTGTCGCTAAATAAGTATTTTTTAGGCGATTGGTACTATGTATAAATGTTCCTAAAGTCTATAGTAACATTGCATATGATGTCAATTCATTAATGTCGGTAAAGGCTGTAGCACTATCCGTGAACGTGCATATTTATTGCCGATAAAAAATATTCGGTTATAGTGTATTTTTGACAGTTGTTAATTTCATGAAAACTTGATCTCTTATTACGCCCAAAAAGAAAGAAGAAGAAATATGACAAGTTGGTTAACTTGCGATAAAATATGTGGACTAATTGTCTCTGTAAAAATATTCTTGGAATAGTGCAATGACATACAAAACTTTTGTACCTAAAAAAAACAATCAAAATAATATACTAACTGTGGCATGCAAGAGAAGAATCATTTTGGTTCTTTTAACCTTCAAGCAATTTTTCCAAAAATTATATGAAGAAAACCAGTAGAAAGGAACAAAAGAGAAGATAAATTTTCAATCATTCTCACTGGAATTTCAAACATAATTCAAAAAGATCACCAGAATAGCAAAAAGAAATTGCAATAGATACATGAATCACTATGACTTATAGTAAAAATTAAGCTTAATGAAATAGGATGAAGAAAACTTTGAGAAATGAAATACACTTAATAAGAAGCTTAATTAATATATTTGAATTAAAAAAAAAACATACAAATAATAGTGGCAGAAATAAAGTATTTGTTTACTAAAGAGCCAAATGTAATGAATTGAACCATCAACCATTTCAACAACGTTATTAGTTGTGCACCAAGAGGCCAAGAGTATTAATGTCGCATTGCAATTGAAATCAATTTCATTTGTTTATATGAAGAAACCCGTAGAAAGAGACAAAAGAGACGATCAGTTTTCAATCATCCATACTGAAACTTTAATAGAGTTCAAAAAGAAAAGGTCATCAAAATAGGAAAAAGAAATATATAGCTATATTTACATGAATCACTATGACTTGTAAAAATTAAGCTTCATGAAATTGGAAGACGAAAACTTTCAGAAATGAAACAAACTTCAGAAAAGCTTAATTAATTTATTTGAATCTGGTGGCGGGAAATTATTCTATTTATAGACAACATAGGGTAATGGAACAAATACGTATCTTACCTTATCGGAAAGGTCACAACTCTTTGGAAAAGTTACAACTCTGCTGAAAGATCACAACCTTTCATATAAGTCGCAATTTTTCATAAAAGTTGCAACTCTTCATCAAAGTCACAACTTTTCATGAAAAGGGACGCCTAGTTTTGGAAATAAATAAATTTAAATGGGAATTCTGATTTATGATGACACCACATAGGCAAACCTAGGATTCTCTTCTATATAAATATATGATTGACAATACGAAATTGGTACCAATTGTGTAACACATCTAGTAAATTGATTACATATAAGTGAATTCTATCGAAAATAGAAGATAATATATAGTTGGACCCTAATCACTTATTATAAATATTTTTTTATTTGTATCGACGCTAGATTTTAAACGGCCGTTGAACAACTTCCCTAAATCTTCAACTTGAGCATATGTGGTGATAGTAGTAATGCAGGTCCGGCAAAATGGGCACGTCTTGTTTTTTGATAATAACCAAGGAATAATACAAGACGCATGATATCGATGACGACAAGTAGAAAGTATAAGTTCATGACACGTATCGTCTTCTTGTTCAAATTCTCCTAAACAGATACAACAGTCGTTGTTTATACCTTGAATTTTTGGATCATCATCGAGAATATCTATCACTACTTCCATAACCAAAGCTCTTTCTATTGCCACATTATGATTTTGTGGAATTTCTGAAATATTATCCGTCTGTGGTGATAGTGACTCTTCATGAAAACACTGACATATTATTTTTATGAAATAATAAAGTACTATCACTAACCAAATACAGTAAGTAATATCCAAGGGACTCAACATCTATTATTTTAATAAAAATTATGAGTATGCAATTGCTAAAGAACTAATAATTTCAAAATTATAATGAATAAAATAATAAGACAAATCTCGAAGTAATAAAAAGCAGGAGAGTTTAATTTGAAGATGGAATAATTGAATGCAAGGCAAGGTTATTTATAATTTTGATTCTTTCATAAACCTGTTATGATTTGGAGTTTCAATTACATGCCTTAATTAAGTCCTTTTACAATTAGGATTAGGACATTTTATAAATAAAATAATCTAATCGATAAATAAAGAGTAATCAGTAACTTTCCTTTTTTTTTTTTAATAATTGCGTGATGCACAATTTCAAGGAATTGTGTATATTTATTTATTTATAATATAAGTTGATGATTTTAGAAATCTTACAGGAATAGGACTAAACTATTTTTGGAAATTTAGAAACCTTTTACGAGTAGGAAATGTGTGTCCTGATTAAATCCCAAATCACTTGGGTTTGCAAGCATGTTTAATACTAAGTTTATATTAGGAGTGTTTTAAACACCAGGGGCGGAGGTACATGGGGCCGAGGGGGTTCATCCGAACCCCCTTCGTCGAAAAAATTATGTTGCATATATAGAATAAATTTTTTGATTTACAGGTATATATTAAGTGATGAACCCCCTGACTTGGCTCAGTGTTTAGGGGGTTCAGGATTTCACAAGGCCAGCGCTTACTTCACGAGTTTGAACCTGGGTATTTGCATCTTTTTTTAATATAATAGTTTCAACTTCCAGCTGTTCTTATTTTTAATTTGTAAATGCGCCCGGTAACAACATTATTTTTCAATAGTTTCAGCTGCTTTTTCTTTTCTATTTATAATATCAAGTAAAACTTATAAAAAAATTTAAGTTTTCATAATTTAAATTTAAAAAACACTCTCTCATACTCATTTTAAGTCAAACATTTCATTTATATTTGATAAAAGAATTATATAATTATAAGTAAGATTAAATAAATAGGTGTAATCATTTAAAATTTATAAATAATTATAGATTTTCGCAATATTATTCCGTCTTGATTATTATTTTTTAACGCGAATTTTATTGTCTTGATTGAATTTAAAAGTATATGTGTGAGTATATATATATATATATATACATATATATATATATATACATATATATATATATATATATATATATAGACACACACACACTCAATAATGATGAAGACAAAATGATAATTAATTTTTTGTTAAAAATACATTCTCTCGTACTCATTTTAATATTATGTCAAACACATACTTCTTTGATTTTTATTGTTTGTGTTGGTGTAGAGTTAATCAAATCCGACTCGTTTATATTTGACTCACCCGCCCCGTTTTTATTTGACCCGACCCGACCCGCTTATTTGTGTATATTATTAGTGTGCTTACTTATTTTTTGAACCCCCTCGATGAAAATCATGCCTCCGCTACTATTCAACACTGCTCATACAGGAGTTTGAGACTACTTATTATGTCATGTTGCAAGATCGAGAGTGTATCTAAGTTTAGTTTATCAAGTAAAAGGCTCATCCCTGCCATTATTTGATAACTGAAAAAAGTTCTGATTTTGCAAAACGATTTTTTTCATACGTGATCAATTATGATTCGATCACGTCATTAATTAAATCATTTTTTTAAAAAAAAAATAGACAATTGAACTTTGAGGAAAAAAACTCATTTATGTCATTCAGTTAAAAATTTGGCACATCTATGTCTTCTCAGTTGACAAATAAGGACATGAATGAACCTTTCCTCAAATGAAAAAGGCATAGATGAGCAAAAATTTTAACAAATGACATAACTGAACCTTTTCTCAAAGTTTAATGATATATTTTAGCCTTTTTCTTTTCTTTTTTTTAAAAAAAGAATTATCATTAAATTATGAATGTATATCATTATTTAAGATTATACAATCAATTATGAGAGATGCAATTTTTTGATATTTTTTTGTCACGACCCAAAACCGAGCCGCGACTGGCACCCACACTTACCCTCCTATGTGAGCGAACCAACCAATCTAAACCTTAACATTTTAATTTAATATCAACAGAAAGTAATGCGGAAGACCTAAACTCATTAATAAAAACTAATTCAATAACTTCTAAAATTCAACATCTATTATTCCCCAAAATCTGGAAGTCATCACCACAAGAACATCTATGATCAAATTACTAAACTAAGAGTATTCTAAGGAGCTAAAATAAACAAAAGCTAGTCCATGCCGGAACTTCAAGGCATCAAGACATGAGGAAGAAGATCCAGTCCAAGCTAGAAGCATTAGCTCACCCTGAAATCCGGTGTAATGAAGACTGGCTAGAGTTGCGGTTGAGTTGAAGACGACGGTA
>NC_028643.1:75799272-75875927 GCF_001406875.1 Solanum pennellii | reverse complement strand
TTTATAATTAAAGCAGGAATAGTCCAAAACGCCCCTTAAATTACTAACAGAAATCCGACCCAGTTTGGGATTTACGCAGCCTGTGACGGGCCGTCGTGCCTGCGACGGTCCGTCCTGCTGCTCCGCACAGAGTTCAGAGACTAGATTTTTACCAAGAGTCTGTGACGGCCCGTCACGCCTGTGACGGTCCGTCCTGCCATTCCGTTACGAAGTTCAGAGAGTCGATTTCAGTACCCAAATTTCAGAATTCTAAGTGTTTTGGAACGAGACTCCCTCGACGGTCCGTCGTGCCCATGACGGTCCGTCGTGGGTTCCGTCGTCTCAGCCAGTTTTTCCAGAAATAAAATCTGCAGCTCAAAACGACTAAACAGGTCGTTACATTTTTGCAGCTAATTTTTCTTTTAGAAAATATTATAGGGAAAAAGGTCTAAAATATATTCGAACTTTGATTGAAAGTTTTGTTACAATATCGAATTTTGTAAATGACCTTTTACCGATGCACTATTTAGTAGTGTATTTTATAGGTATATATGTGCCCACGTGGACATCATAAATATTGCATCATTATAAATAATAATGTGTCCATGTGGGCACATATATATCTTTAAAATACGTTATTAAATAGTGCAGGGGTAAAAGGTCCTCCATAAAGTTTGATATCGTAATAACAATTTCGGCCAAACTGAAGTATTTTTCAAACCATTTTTTTCAAAATTGTATGCATATGATGAAAAATCACGGAGTACACTATAATTTTATTTTTGAGTTGTCAATCAACATTAAAGTAAAATATGGGATAAATAAATTGACAATACGATAAACATATTATAACTTTTCTGACAATATATTACTGGGAAAGAAAGTTGAATTCGACGTAGAAATTGGTACCAATTGTGTAACACATCAAGTAAATTGTATTGCCACTATATATTATTACATAAGTGAATTTTGTTGAAGATAGAAGGTTATTTTGAACCCTAATCACTTATTATAGAATTTTTTTATTTGTATCGCTAAATTTTAAGCGGCGGTTGAATGACTTGACTAAATCTTCAACTTTAAGCATATAACAATCATGTTTCACGTGAAATCATTTCAATCTTTCATATTCTTAACAATAAAGTTTCGCTAAAGCACTCAAAAAATATCGGACCAAATAATATTAATTGTTATATAAAAATTTGACTTTATATACACGACAAGAGAAACATACCAGAATCTTTTAACGACGGATAATTTCTATCACCAAACAACAAAAATTAAAAGTGAAAAAATGTATGAAGTACTTGATATTCAGAAGTTGAAGTTCCAAATAGAAAACCATCTGGAAATTCTGATTTCTTCACTTCTTCTTCAAAGCAATTTTCTCTTAATTGGCAATTAATTATGGAAAATGACAAATATCTCACCTTTAAGTTCTCTTATTACTAGTATCCCCTATTAGTTTTATAAATCTCAAAATCCCTCATTTTCACGCATCTGATTAGTGTATCACCACATCAGATTATTGTATCATGTATAAAATTTAATGTATCTTACTTAACGATGAATGTATCTCGCACATTAGATTAATGTATCAGCACTTATATTATTGTATCAGTTTGAGAAATTTCTGTAATTATCACATTAAAAGTATGTAATTTTTGTCCTTTGCCCTAGTATTGAGACGCCTGTTATACATACACAAAACCTATATCATCCAGGTAATGTCTAAGATATCAAATATCTTCACAAACATTAATTACATCGTAAGAACATGCCTTTTAAATGATGACACAATTTTACGTTAAATCTATAATGTTGAATAAGTAATTACATATGTATTATGTCCTATATATATACACACGTAAGGTTACAATGGAGACTAAATTAAAGAACATTGTTATGTACTACAAGTAGTTAAAATTCGAAAAGATGAGCTGTTATGGGCTAAAGTATAAGGCCCAAGCTGTTAAAGCCCAATAAATAAAACTCTATATAAATGACCATGGAAGCTAGGGTTTAGAATATTGCCTATGAGAGATCAGAGCGAGCTTATGAAACAATGGCGCTCTAGTTCCGTTGCGGGCATATACTGATTAGCAGTCCTTTCTTCATCTCTGCAATTGTATTTTATCAAATCGATTGCTTCCGTAGAGAAAGGTCTCACATTTCTTTGTTATTTCTTTCTTTATTTTCAGTTCTACGGCCGATCCAAATGAGTTCCTTTTTTTTATGTGTGGGAATTCAATTTCACCCGGCCTATATGCAAATTAGGGCAGTCTCAAGGTTCTTCACGTTCCTTCGTCGTGTTTAATCTTCATCGTGTTTTAATTCACGGATTCTGCTCTACATTTTAGCTTTAGATTCTTAGTGCCTAATTAGATTAGGTTAATCTATCTGTTAATTGTTTCACTCTAATTTTTTGTTTTGGTTGAATGAATATTAACTAAACTCTTCTGTTTAGGCCCGTTTGGATGACTTAATAAAAGTAGCTTTAAAAAAGTAAATTTATTTTTTAAATAAGCAGTTATGCTGAAATTGTTATGTCTGAAAAGGGAAAAATGAAAAAAAGAAATGTTAGGGTTTATATGGATAATTTAGAGATTGTATAAAAATATTAACGACAAAAAGATAAAAAATGTAGTCAACTTAAAATAACATTAAAATAATTTTTTTTTAAATTTAAAATAAGTTATTTTGAGTATTGTCAGTTAAATAAGTCAAAATCAGCTTTTAAGCTGAGCCAAACTCTAGATTGTTTTTGTTAAGTTGAAGCTACCAAATATGATAGGCCATTTGTAAGTAATATAGATAAATCTTCTCATTGTGTTATAAAGTATTTTTAGTTTTTCTGATTTAAATGTTTTTAATAAACCAAATTAACAAAGAAGGATTTGTATTCAAAGTTTTCTAATGGTTGACTAATGAACCCAAAAATTTTAATAACACGCCGTTCAGTTTTCTTAATGACATGTTATTATGTTATGAATTTTATTGCTTGATTTTGAAACTCTTAACCAATCACCTATTTACATTTTAGATTTTTTTTTTTAACAACGAGGGAAACTCGCAGTCGCTATTCTTTGAGTGTGCAGAGTTAAAATCCTTACTTCTAACCACATCCGATAGGTAATCCGCACATCCCCTGCTTTCACTGGCAAGGATTTTGAATTGAAGACTCTCAATGTGAAAATCCTTAAGTCCAAATTACTAGGCCACCTGAAAGGGTCATTTTAGATTTCGGGTGATTTATTTCAATATTTCTAGTGTTTTTGAGTAATAATGTCGATTTAAACTCACCCAAAACAAAAAGCTGTTATACTAGCGCTAAAAATTCTTCAAAAAGAAGAATTATATTTAAAAGCTAAGTTGTAAATAACATGTCAAAGTTTATAATATAAACAACCTTACAATAATGCAAACATGACTCATAATAACAAATCCAGAATAATACATGACCTGTAATACATGTTCAAATTCTTCAAAATATTCTTCAAAATAAGTAAATAAAACCGATCCACCAAAAGTAATACATTTCTGAAGAATCCAAACAGTATTGCCTATAACTTTTTCAAGATTAAGTGAGCACCACATTGAGGTTGAAGTGTGACAACATAAGTAGGTGCATGAGTATAAGATGGAGAAAGCTCAAATGCAAAACGTTGAAGGATCATAGCTAAGGCAATTTTAGTTTCCATCATAGCAAAATTATGGCCAATGCAAATACGAGGACCCCAACTAAAAGGCAAGAAACAAAGTCTATCCTTTGTTGCTTTTGCAATTCCTTGAGAAAATCTATCTGGCTTGAATTCTTTAACATCATCCCCCCATAATTCTTCATTATGATGAATAAATATTGTTGGTATCATTAAAATAACCTCAGATGGAATATTCATATTTCCTAGCTTTGTTTCTTGATTTGCTTTTCTTAGGAAATATGGTGCTGGTGGATATAACCTTAGTACCTCATTCAAAATCATAGTAACCTGTTTATATTAACACAAACAATTGAAGCAAATGTTAGATTCTCAACAGTACATGTTCAAATTTGGCTATTAACTTTTGTATATTATACTTCTATCTGTAGTAATTTATGTGATACTTTAGACGATATCCGAAAAATGACATATTTTCATGTTTGGTAGTGGTCATGTAAGTTCATATGCTGACAAAAAGTTTATAAAGATATACTTTCTATTTAAAAATTCATTAATTTAAGCATAGTTTTGAATTTTTTCACATTTCTTAAATTTTGTGCACAGTCAAACTAAATCACACATAAATCTCGATCTTACTTATTCTTCAACCACTCCTAACCCATAAAGAGATATTCATTTCAAATTGATTGTTGTATGTTCCTTTTTTTAAGTCTAGTTAAAAAAGAGCGTCTTTTATCCTTTTTTAGAACTCTTTAATTTCAATTTGGAAAAATCATTTTGGCAAAAAAATTTGGCCAGAATGTTATTTTATCTTTTAAAATATTTTTACCCTTTTAAAAAAAAATCGGTATATTTCAAAGTAAAAAAAATTATGTTTTTTTAAAATTTCTGGCCAATTCTTTTTTGGCTATTTAGTATTTTCTCTTTCAATTTTTCATATGATATGTTTAATACCTCTAGATAAAAAAGTATTTAATATAATTGACATATCTTTAAACATAAAATTCACAAGTATTCCTTACTTTTTGAACTCTATGTCAAGTTAAAATCGAACAAACAAATCGAAACGAACAGAGTAATAGAGTATGTGAAAGGTTGTTATACTCACAATTTTGAGACGCTTTAACCCTTCAAAATCTGGTTTATTGTTGTGGAAGACTTGTTGAACTTCTTCTCTAGCTCTAGTTTGCCAATTTTGGTGCACACTTAATAAAACCATAGTCCAAACTAATAGTTTTGAAGAGGTCTCTTGGCCAGCAAAATAAAAAAGTTTGCATTCTTCTATTACTTCATCAGTTGTCATACCAAATTTGCTCCCATTTTGTTGAATTTCATTCACATTGGACTTCAATAAAATCCCTAACAAATCCTCTTGAGTTTCTCCCAAATTCATGGATCTTTCTCTTTTGTTGACAATTTTCCTTAAAGTGTCTTTTAGTTCATTGTCAATGCCTTTCATTCTTCTGTTTCTTCTTGTTGGTAAAAACCTGTTGAAATTATCACAATAACTTGTGTATAAGACTGACAATCAGGTCATCTAAAATATAACTATATGTAATATTGAGAAACTTGTTATAATAGGTTAACCGTCTTTTATATGATCAACAAGAATTGTGGTGGAGTGACAAGCTTAACCAGAGTGCTTTACCCCAATGAGACTTTCCAAGGCAAATTCGAATTGAGTCGGACTTTGGTGTGTGTATCAGACACCAAATAAAAAACGAAAAAAAAATTTGTCTTTTACATGAGTTATCTTTTAGGCTATTAAAGTCTACACACGTATACAAGTATTAGATAACTGTATTTAATAGCGTTTAAATAGACATGATGATATTAAATCACAAAGTGCTTTTATTTTCACTGGGATTTAAACCTAAGACCACTAAGTCACACCTTTGGATATACGTACAAGAGTTTAAGCTATATATATCGTTTACGCATATAGAGATACTTTATAGTATCAGATCATCCTTACCTATATTTCATATAATAAACAATATATCTTATTTTCGAGATTATAAATCGTAAACTTACTAGTAGATATTTTTCGAGTGACATGATAGGGTGATAGAACAGGTAATTACAATATGCAGATATTATTATTAGTATGAAAATTATTTAAACTAATTTTGTACCTCCATCCAGGAATATAAACAGATTGGAAAGCTTGACGTGTGAGTTCAGCTAATTCTTTTTGAAGATGAAATATTTTCATCCCTTCTTGATAACTACTTCCAAATGCTGTTCTTGAAATCACATCACTTGTTAAATCTTCAAAATATGGATGTACATCTAATTCACATGATTTATTTTTATTGCAAATTAGAATTTCCCACTTGTTCATCATATCCTCACAACTTTTGTGCATTGCTGGCACCATACACTATACAATTTTCAAGAGGAAAAAAAATGTTATAAGATTTATTCCAATCGAAAAAACGTACCATACAGACAAATTCAAGATTTAAATCAGTAAATACGCAGTAATTGTTAGTGAAGTGTACATTTGATTGAAACATACTATAAAGATAGATTTAAAATTTAAAAATCAATAAATACGTAGTAAATGTTAGAGAAGTGTATAGTTTAATATTAAAATAGTTAATTGTATTATATTACTTTATATATTATAATTTTTTTCTAAAGCACTATTTAAGGATGATCTAAAGTAGTTGTATTTCTTATCATTCTTCATCTATAATTTACTACATTATTTATCCACTAACTCATTATCACATGTTCTTATTAATTAATTACTCTATTACCATGTTATTTATTCAATGAAAGAAGATAATTACTTATTTATTTTAATTTTACTTGAATTTTGACAAACAACTAATACTCTTTACCTTCAACTTCTCGGTATAGAATGCCGTGTTAAGAATTTTCCTGTGCTTGGCCCATTTCTGATCCTCATAACTTGAGATGCCACTCACAAGAAGTTGTACCAATGGAGTTGGTTTTGGTTTTTTGAAAATGTTGTTGTTCATTACTATTTCTCTTATTAATTCTGGTTCCATTATCAAAATTCTAGGCTCTGGACCTATCCATATGAAGCAATTATTTCCTGCGATAACGAAGTCAGGATTTTCATTAAGAAAATTTAAATTGATCCACTTTAATCATTATTAGTGCTGATTAATTAATGAATAAACATAATTCTAGCAATTGATTCTTTTTTCTTAAAGGTTGACAATTCAAAATTAGATTACAAATTGGCTATGATAAAATAATGTAGAGAGCTAGTTATAATCACATGAGAGGAACATTTGGATGCAAAATATGTAATTTAATTTGCTATTAATAACAATATAGAAAAGAGCCTCTTACACCCTAAATTTGGTAGATGACATCTTCTCCATAATAATCATTTTATTTTTTAGATTCAGCTTATACGTATCTTAATTAATTTATAAGATATCTATCTTCTATCAATACAAATATTACCGAAAGAAATCACCCACTAATATTTTATTGTCACTATAGAAGATTAAATCTGAGAACTTATATATCTTATCACACCTCATTGATCACTACATCATACAATATTAAGTCAAAGTATGCCTTTATTACATATAGTTGTTATATAGGAGTAATAACTACTTTCTCTTCTTCTAGTTTACAAATATATTTTAGTCCCTTATTTCTTCATTTTAATTCTTTAAAAAATCAAATAATTTTGAGTGTGTGCAGCTTGTGCATGCATGGTACTTCCAAAGGTTCAATCTATTTTTGGTATTCTTTTTTATGAGGATAAAATTTAAGTAATTCTATTTTGCAAATAACAAGTCAAATAAAACTATATTAATTTAATAAAATATATCTCAATGTCAGTACATAAAATTTAAATTCGAAATTTAAGAAAAACATAACTCAGACATTTTACGGATCTTAATAAACGAAGAAATAAGCAAAAACATCTGTAAACTCGAATAATCTTATGACACACGTCAAAAAACGATCCTGAATTTGAACCCTAACTTTTTAAAAAAACACAAATAAAATGGACCACAAACAAAGATGGTTGATGATTGGATGTATTTATAGGACCACGTATATATAAAAATTAAAAGATCTCATTTCCTACCGGGAAACACGCATAAATAACAATTATATATTCCATTTATATATTTTTAGAAAAAATTAAATTGATAATAAGCTATACTCCCACAAGTTCCCTATTTTCATTACACAACTATTTAATTCTCCCTCTAATTTATACTATCACCATTTTTAATTGTCGTACTTTTCATTTTTTAAAATTAAATTATAAAAATTTTGACTAACATTCTACGATATATTTTTAATTTTGATATACAAAAGATTGCAATTTATAGTACATTTTGTATAGTTTTTGAATATTTAAATTGTTTATTTAAAATATCGAATTAATGTAATCTAAATTAACTTTGAAACTTAGTCAAATTGATTTTCAAAAAACGCTATATGACAAATAAAAATGAACGGAGGGAGTACATGTTTGTTTCTCCCCACAAATAAAAATTAGGAAAACTTTCACATATAGCCACTTAAAAATAATTACTCTCTATAGCTATAGTTTGACAATTACAATTTGTAACTACATGTTATTTGGAGGAGAGAGGCGACCGAGACTTGGAGAGAGAGGAGAGAGGCACGAGAGAGGGGGAAAAGAGTGGGAGAAAGGTGAATTGTATATGTAATTGGTTAGATAATTATATATTATACATATGTAATTGTATATATGACAAGAGAGATTGGGAGAGGGAGGAGAGAGGCGAGCGAGACTGGGAGAGAGAGGAGAGAGGCGAGCGAGATCGAGAGAGGCAATTGAGAGAGGGTAGAGAGTGGGAGAGAGGTGAATTATATATGTATATAATTGTATATAACTATATATTACATATACATTTGTATAAATGGCAAGGAGATTAAGAGAGGGAGGAGAGAAGAGAGAGAGGGAGGAGAGAGGCGAGCGAGAGAGGGCAGAGAGTGGGAGAGAGGTGAATCGTATATGTATATAGGCTAAAAAATGTACATTATACATATTTATTTGTATATCCTGGCGAATTATACATATATAAACATGACTAATTATACAAACACAAAGTCAGCCCACATAATTAATGTATAATGTTAGTCGCGAGTGGTAATTATAGCAAACTATAGCTATGATGAATAATTAAATAGTATAAATTTGCTTATTCGTGTAATTTTCCCTAAAAAATATTATCACTATTACATATCTACGCACATAGGGCTCCATGAACCCTAGACCTCTGGTTAAGGAAAAACAGTTGTTTTGAATTACATCTTTTCATGGTAGAATAAGCTACTAATTAGTATAACATGGAGTATAAAAGAATAAATGATAGTAAGTCATAGCATAAATTGAAAATAAAAGAGTATATTACTAGGTAAAGTGGCATAAGATAAATTGTTGTTTTTCTTATTAATGCTAATTAAAAAAAAAAAAATTACAGAATTTATATAATGTAGATCTTAAACTTGAAGGAAAGAAAATATTCTGCAATTATATTTCTAGAATATTTTAGAGTAGAAAGAAAATAAATATTCTGCAACTAATATAGATCTCTAAATATATTTTACAACAAGTTGGTCCTTTGTTCTTTTTTTCTCTTCATTTTAAAAATATAACTAGCTTCATATTTGATATACTTTTTTTTTTTTGCATATTAATCAACCATATCTAGAGCTTAATGAAAGCACACAGATTGATATCATTTTCCATGCTCAAATTGGTACTTGTAAGAATCATCTCTTCACCTTAATTATTGCATACATCTCATTTGAATGAAAAAGTTATTTTTTTCTTCATATACCTGATTTTCACTTTCTTATTTTCTAAATTAAAGGATTTATACAAGTACTCTAATATATGCATGAGAATGTAAATAAAGATTTTTACCCCCTCTCAGCCTAGTATAACTTGTTACACATGTTATTATACTAGGTTAGTTACAATTTTCATCAGCTGATCAATTAATGCTATCATGAGATTTACCTATAACTAGTCACGTAGTCCAGTAGTCAATGAATTAAGTTGAGAATTATGAAATTTCACGAATCTATTCTAGATGATTTGTTTTTATCTGTTCAAATGTTGATAAATAAAGTTACTTAATATGGTGATGCGACGCATTTGCTGGTGGGAGATAACAAGGAATTGTTGGTAAGAGATAGTGAGGTGCCCAAAAAATTAATTAAGATGCCCGTAAGGTGCCAAAAATTTAATTAAGATGCGTGTAAACTAATTCGAACACCAGCATAATCACATAATCCCATAGGGAATATGTAAGTCTAGGCAAAGAGGAAAAACTCAAGGAAAAAATAAAGGTGGATCTTACCATACTTATTGAGAGTATAGTGATAGAAAGGGAGGACTCTAGTGAGAATGTCATCAGTGAGCTTCATTGGTTTAAGTTTTGCTTGTTTAGTCAACTTAGCCATCTCCTTTGTGTCTCCATATAATGTTCTATAAGGATGTCCATTCAATCCTTGTTTCCTAAAGCACTTCTCTATTTTTCTTGGTCTAATCCACACCCAATTCACCATTCTCCACATCCATATCATGATCACTAATAAAGCTAAAAAAAAGATTAGTACAACCATTTTTCTTATGAAGAGAAATGGAGAGGGAAAAGGTTACTAATTGAGAAGGAAAGGATGAGTTTATGTGCCATTTATAAGCCATGTTATATAGAAAAACCGTTTTACGTGTAAACAAAATTTCATATTGATATTTAAAAAGAAATAGAAGCTACATATAAGATGAGCTTTATTTTTGTTTAAGTTTTTGTACATACTCAAAAATTTCTTACTAGAAATTCAAAGTTAGAAGCAAACCATGTTAAGAGTATTTTTAGACTATTTTTTAGGGGCGTATCTAGGTTCACGTCAACCCCTACCCCCTCCGAGATTCTATATAAGTCTTATATTATTTTATTTTTTAAAAAATATTTATATAGATGTATGAATTAACCACACTCAAAGTATTATATAATGCGATGTAGATTGAGTGTACCTCTCTACATGGGACGTGAAACTGAATGTTATATATATCTTCTTCTTTTTTTCTAAAATCAAGCAACACCTTCCTTAGTGCTTGTTGATAACACTTTTGACCTTTTAATTGATATATATATATTTTTTTGCTTTTAACCTTTCAAAATTTTCAAGTCAGTCTTTTAAAAAAAGTTAGCAATGTAAACTTTTATATAATTAAACCATATATTATATTAAAACTAGTAGTATTGAATGATATAACATATAATCAATCATGATTTATATATATATATATATATATATATATACATACTATTCGAATAAATAAAAGTTAATTTAGACCTATATATTAAAAAATTTAACAGATTCGATGTTAAAAAATATAAAGATCAAACCGATTCAATTTATTTCTTAGATTCACCATTTCGTAATAGTGCATCCATCTTTTCAAAATCTTAAATATTCCTTTGACGACTATTTTAGTCAATAAACCGGTGTTAGAGCTAAAACAACATACAAAAATTACAATGTGAGACTTTATTTGTTCGACAAGAGGAGTAACATGTGTATAAGGAAGGAGGAGGCAATTTAATTAGTGTTTGGTTGGGAAAATGTATTTCATGAAAATATTTTGTTGGAATATAGATATATTTCTTACTTAATTTTTAGTATTTGCTAAGTAAGCAAAAAAATAGATAAATTAATATTTCAAAAGTATTTATGTACAATCTAGCAAATACTATGCGAGCGGAATGGGTGGGGGTGAGAGTGAGGGTTCAGGAGTGCGATGGTTAAATGGTGAGTGAGAAGGAGACAATGATCGAACTTAAATTGTCATTTATAAAACTTATTTTTCAACGTTAATTATATTAAGGAGATCCTTTTTCTCATTCTTGACGAGTTTGTTTTCTTAGAGAATATATTTTAATTAACCAACTAAACATGAGAACCTAATACCTAATTGTGTAGGTATTAGCTAGCTAGCCTTGATTAATACTAGCTTGCACTGTAGTGATTCTGGGAATCTCTTTCACTCTATGGACCACTAATTATAATGTTTAGTAAAATTAAATGATTTATATAATTGTAGCTAGCTATAAATTAATATTAGTAGTTATTAAGTACTAGGTAAGAGTGATAATCCTAATCTTCTTTAGTAGTACTATCTTAATCTTAACCCTTCTAATTACATTTTGCATCTCTATGATTATAATAATGGTTCATCAATCTCATTTTATGTAACGATATTTGATCGGACATCAATTTTATTAAAAAAATAAAAATAAACTATTCGATCTATCGACATTTAAATTTGTAGTACTAAATCATGTAAATATTTTTGTTTGAAAATATGTATTTTAATTTTATATTAAGCAAAAAATGAGCCTGATAAGATTAAACAATTCAATGCTATAGAAATATAACAATTTTTTCGAGACAGTGAAAATATGTGGGAGCTTGGTACCACAAATCCACAATATTGTATATAGTAGTAGTACTAGTAGTTTTACATCGCACTGCTTTATTTTTGTAGCTTAGTTACATTTTTTCTAATATCTTTTTGTACTTAAATTTAATAATTCTTCATTAATCCTGTTTTTTCAATCAACTATATACTAATTATAATTTGTTTGGTTGTCTTTCAATTAAGACTTCAAGTTGATGAGTTTAAGCTTTTTTTTTTAAACATCACACTACAAATTGCAAATCTTCCACATGCTTTTAATTAATTTATTCTTGAATTTTTTCTCTATTAGTTTAGATCTGCTGGTTGTTGAGAGGCATTACAAATGATTTAATAATTATTTTAATATGTTGACTTGTTATGAATTAAATCTCGTTGCTTACACTGCATTATATATGTTATCGTTAAATATATTATCAAATCATTTAAAAGATAATTTATTATCTATTTAAAATAGGTCAAAATATATGACTAGTTATACCTTAAAAAATCATCCAATGAGGAGAAATGGACTATTGAAGAACAGAAAGGTCGATTTTACAATAAGAATGTGATCCCCTTATGTCACTTTTATTTGGTTGACTTTCTTTTATATGGGTTCATCATGTGGTCTCTTTTGTGACATTTATATGGCTCTTCGACGGATGAGCGGTCTCTTTAATATAACATGTGTAATCTTTATCTTTTGAGATAATTTTTTAAGTTCAGTTACGTTTGAATGTTATAAATGTTTTTACATGGTATTATACTAGAATTCATCTCGATTTTTATTTATGATGTTAACCCTCATATTAAATTGTTTACGTATCAGATGTTCAGTTTTGAGTATGAAAGGTGTATAAAGAGTCCCACGCATCGATACTTAAGGAATCAGATGGATGATATCTTAAATATGATCTCGGCAACTTCTTGAACTCACTTTTGAGGTTGAGTTGTGTTCGTATCTTGAGATGATATCAGAGCCAAACTAATTTCAAATTTCATTTTCGATATTAAACCTCTATATTAAATTGTTCACGCATCATATATCCAACTCCGCACCTAAGAAGTTTGTGAAGAATCTTGCGTTGGGTGATTTTTAATTTGACATTGACAACCTTAACATATTTGAACTAATTTTAGAGATTGAATTACGCTTAAAGGTGACACATTTTAAAATTTTAATTTGACCCCTTGATCTTGAAAAAAATACACTTAACTTCAAAATGTGTAAAAAAAACAAACAAAGCTCTTCAGATAAATTCTTTCATTTTTTTTCAATCACAAGTTCAATATATGTAAGTAGGATTCGATTTCTCTCCATTTTTCCCAAGTTTTAGTTTAGATTAAAGACAGATGTCATGATTTAGAATTAATAGCTGAGATCTAATTGATTATCATAAAATCCTAACCATAATTATTTACTTTCATATATATACATCAAGAAGGAGTAATAATACAAAAACAAATATTTTTGACCAAATTTAAATAAACTTCTTTTCATTTTCAGTACTTCGTGAAAAAATAAATCGAAAAACAATTTATAATTACACTAAAAAAAGAAAAGGAAGACAACTTAGATATCTCTTTAATCTTGTCATTTCTTCATTTTTTAAAAAGAATATATGAGTACATAACATATATTATTTCTATCTCTATGTAGAAGTTTGTCACCTTTTGATTATAATGGAATATTGTTATACACATTGATTTCTTTTAATTTTGACCACAAAATAAGGACAAATGGAAATTAAAGCAAAGAAAAAAGGGATTCCTTTTTTCATTTTATAAAGCTATAGGATATTATTCTTTACTTAAATTTTAACGTTTAGCATCCTATTCCTAATAAAAACTATATACTATTACCATCACAATTATTATTTTACAGCTAATACAATTTTATTTGGAATATGCTTTCACTTAATTATCATCATGTTATGCCTATAACCTATAGGTTGGGGACCATTAATTCGTATATAATTTTTCTACACCTAATATAATAAAATTTTATCTATATCTAGAGTCTAGAAATTATGGTTTTATATCTTTTTGTTGAACAAAGGTTTGAAATAACACAAATGTTATTAGCTGGACAATGCATTAAACAATGTGGAATAGCACTCCCACAATAACAATTTTCGATTTTCCCGAGTCGAGTTGATTAATTTTTAAATTAAATTAGATTGTACAATGTTAGAAAACTATATGAAAAGTACTATAAGTTGTACTTCTTATCGAATTAATATGATGATTGAAATGCAATTTAAAAATATTAACCAGAGTTTACATAGTTTGAATCTCGAAAAATAAAAATTGTCGATGAGGGTGATATAATATAAGGTGAGGCGGTCGATAATATGTGTTCCTTTATTTATATGATTTTAGAACACCACTTGATGTTTTTTTTTGGGTTGTAGATATATGTGTTTTTTAAGGATGCATCCTAGTATTGGAACTATAGAAAGAATCAAAAGTTATGTCTACATTCTAGGTATCTTCTAACACATTCAATGAAGTTGTATAACATGCATGCAGTAATTAAATATTACTCCTACGATCAGAGACAGATCTAGGTGGGGTCCACAAGTTCAAATAAATTCACTATTTTTTTTATATTTGTGTTAAAAATTAAATAAATATATTTACGAACCTCCTAATAAAACTGATTGACAACATAGTAATAAAGAAAGAACGATGGAAATACCTTTCACACTACTGTTTTGAGTTCAAACCTCTTTGTAAAAGCGAAAACATATTTTGCAATAATTTTCCTCAAACTCCTAATGCCTTGCGTGTGACATTCATCATGATATTTCATATATGCACTCAAGGGTCATTTGCACATTAATTTAAATTTGATCCAATTTCATGCTAGTTTTTATTTTTATATCCCTCGTAATAAATAATTTTTTTCATAAAATATAATTTTCATATTATAATATTCTACGAGTTGTATTCGAGCAGGACTTCAGTTTCTTAAGAGTTAGTGTTCGGCCTACATTTGCTGTCACAACGGTTCAGCAAATAGAGCAATTTGCTAAACAGTTTTTTTAGTGAGTAGAATAATAATTTAAAATCTTATTAATTTGTACTAACACTAACTTGTTAGTTTTCCTTCATGTTGGAGAATGGATAGTATCTAATACTTTTTCCGTTTTATTTTATGTGAGATAGTTTGACTTGATACAAAGTTTAAAAAATAAAAAAGGTTCAAAATGAATAATAAAAATTAAATTTTGTGAAGTTATAAATCATTTCATCAAAAGTAAAATAGACATTTAATAGTCAAATTATTACTTTATATAGAAATGTGTCATAATTTTTGGGACTTGCTAAAAAGGAAAGTTAGTCACATAAATTGGGACGGGAGAGTAACAAAGGTAAAATAGACGCAAATGATAAATTATCTCTGAATTTTCTAAATTGGACAAGTAAAGTTGTACAACTACATACTTTCAGGAGTATTAGACAAGTAAAGATTAGAGCTGACAAAATGGGTTGGCCCAATTCAGCTCAACCCAATCAAATTCTAACGGGCTAGAAAGTTAAATGGGTTGAGACGGACTGACCCTTTTAATAATGTATAATTTACATAAATTTCATAGTGTAAAGAGTAAAATATATTTTATCCCTACTTTTTTCTAATTACAATAATCCCTTAAAAAAATTTTATCTTCCGAATACATTAAAGGATATTTTGGACACATTGTAACATAAATCGGATACATTAAAAACTAGTTCGGATACATTATAAAATAAATCGGATACATAATATGTAGCTCAGATACATCAAATACTGGTTCAAATACATTGATATGTAATTCGGATACATTAAATAGATTAGAAGAGTAATAAGAAATTTTAGAGGTATTTAGAAATAGAAGGGGATATTGAAAATAAGGGAAACATAAAACGTGTATTTCAGTATTTTTTCTTTTAATTAAAGGACCTATAAAATAACAATCCCGTCCAACCCTAAGGGAGTCAGGGGTTGGGACGGATTGACCCTTCAACCAAAAAATGAACAATATTACTCTCTTAGAAAGAGTATCTAATAGTATCGAATGTTGACGTCTATGAACACGACATCAATACGTACAAATTTTCATTTATGAATCATACACTTCGGTGAATACTTACAAAAATAAATTCACACACTTCGGTGAATACTTATAAAAACACATTTATGAATCACACACTTTGGTCAACATAAGATTTAGAGGGAAAATGTCGATCATTTACCATTCCTCCCACAAAAAAACTAGCTAGTTTAAAGGACCTGATTTATTATTTTCTAAACTATTCTTTGATAAAAACTTTACAAATATAACACTACAAAATATATATATACATATATTTAAATATTCATAGCCCACATGCTAGTCTTAGAGGCTTGCTGGTTGAGCCTATGAGGCTAGCGGACCAAATGAGGTTGGGTTAAAAAGTCTCATTCCTAAATAGGTCAAAAAGATTAGGCCCAATTCCACTTAAGTCAAAAATTGAGTTGGACCGACCTAGCGAGTCAAGCCCATTGTGATAGAATAAAGATGGACTTTGAGAGTTAGAAACTTTTGTGCTTTTTTTTAAAGGAGTCACTCTTATAAGTCATAACCAAATCTTAAAGACAAAACAAGAAAACTTTTGAATTATTTCTGATTAATACAGGAAGCACATATAATTATTTATATAATTATAACATGTAACTTTTGTTTTACAGAAATGTTCTGAATAAAATGTGCATTAATCAAGCAAACTAGCTAGAACACGAATACTCCACAGAAGTTGATCACCATTATGCTGTTAATAATATCCATGTCAACCCAAATACGATATTACCAACTACAGCGAGAACAGCCTGCAACATGCAACAGAGTTTGACGGAGCCATTAAGCTACGAAGAACATACATAATATATCGCGTTACATCTAAAAATAGTTCATCATATTAGATGTGACAGGTAATGATATGTCTATCGCGCTATACTAGTTGAGTGCCATTTCATTAACAAAATTCTTATGTCAATCTCTAATCAAATGTGAAAACACACTTAAGTTTTTCGTTCTCATGCAGTTGAGAACATCACACAAAAAGAACGAAAGAGATCACTTACAGCAATGGTGCATGCAACGAATCCTGATTTCTCTCGATGATCAATTGATCTGTTGCAAAGCGGGATAAATGCAGCAACATACCAAGGGAAGCCAGCAAGAAAGAAACCAATAATGAACCTTCAAAAAGTAAAACCCCAAATCACTTCATTGAATCGAGACATCCTTTATATTCATAAGATCAAACTGCAGGACTAAATGTGCCATATATAGAGGGTACTACTGTACTAGTGGCGGAGACAATATTTTCACCAAGGGGTTCAGCATCAATAATATATATATATAAATAAAAAAAGTAATAATTTGCTTCCGCCTTCAGCCTCTCTGTCTTAATTTGTTTTGCTGATGAATGATGGGATTCAAGTTCGATGTTGACAAGTGAGGCTATAAAGAAAATAGACGAAAAAGAGATACCAGATGCAGAGGAGTTTATTCAACCCTCATAGCAGCCTTTCACCACTAGATAATTTCGAGCCACATATAATTAGCGTGGAAGTTCAAACTGCACTAACGCTCCCTGAAACATGTTATTCAAGAGGGGAATATGAAAGATCAAGAACAAAAGTTGTCCAGCATTACATCTCTCAAACAGCAAACAGCAAACAGAACGTTTCTTTCATTTCTTCGGGTTTTGGTTATTAACGTCATTGACTCCTCTAAAGTGGCAATACATATCTACCTACCCCAGAAACAGATAAAAACCACAACATGATACATGTTCTGTATCCAAAAAAAAAATCACAGAATGAGTGGAAAAGAGATCATGTCATAGACTAAAAACTAGTGTTACCAAAAATGAATTTTGTTGAACCTTAAACATGTGGACAATGGACTTGGGACGTGATGGCATTAGTCTACGAGTGTAAAGGAAAATAGGGAACTTACAAGAACCAGCCAAGACCAATACCGAAAGGAAGGCGGGGCTCTGTCACAGGTCTCCTCTCATCAATCACATAACCTAAAATACCAAGAAATATGACAATAAATTTAAAACTGCGAACAGTTCTATAAAACGAATAACAGTTTATGACCCAAATGACAGAGCTCAGTGAACATCCAAGCAGATCAAATGCAATCCCGAAAACTAAACCTCTTTACATGTTGCACTGCACACAGTTCATCAGTAACATTTTTACTAACAGAAGATAACAAAATTAACAGTAACATAGGGAGGCAATTGCACATAGTTATTCAGAGGCGTATATAATGTAGAAACAGCTTCAACATAACCAGCACTTTTTATGCAAGTGAAAAAATCACTTAAGTTTTAAGAAATACTAAAATCTCATCCCATAAATGATAAGTTGCATTGCATACAAAGGTGAGAATGTAAAGTTTGAACCGATCAAGTTTAGACCCTTGATCCACCATTGTATTTACTAAATATGGAAGACAGAAAACAAATGTAAGCAAAGAATCCACAAACGTGAAGCAGTATGAAAAGAATGTCCCTAATCTTATCCAGTAGAATTCTGAAATATGCAAGTCATATAACAAATCAATAATCTTGCAACCAAATCTGAGAAAGACAGCTTACTGTTTTATATAGTTAACGACATATTCAACTGAATGTCACAAAAGACAAACGTTTCAACACAATTCAATGGGATGTTGTAAAAGACGCAACTTTTCAATAATTCAACTGAATGTTGCAAAGAGACAAGCTTTGCAACATAATTAAAAAGAATGTTGCAAAAGGCCAAACTTTTTGACACAATTCTACTGAATGTTACAAAAGACACAAACTTTTCAAAACAATTCAACTGAATGTTGCAAAAGACACAAACTTCTTGACATAATTCAACTGAATGTTTAAAAAGACAAAAACTGTGCAACACAAATCAACTGAATGTTGTAAAAGAGACAAACTTTCAACACAATATTACTGGATGTTGCAAAGACTCTAAACTTTTCATCACAATTCTACTGAGTGTTGCAAAAGACACGAACTTTTCAACATAACTCAACTGAATGATACAAAAGACACAAACTTTTCGACATAACTCAACTGAATGATGCAAAAGGCACAAACATTTCAACATAATTCAACTGAATATTGCAAAAGACACAAACTTTTTACCATAACTCAACTTAATATTGCAAAAACACAAACTTCTCACCATAACTCAACTTAATATTGCAAAAAACACAAACTTCTCACCATACTCAACTTAATATTGCAAAAGACACAAACTTCTAAATACAAATCAACTAAATATTGCAAAAGGCACAAACTTTTCACCCAAAATCAAATAATTGAATCATTTTAAGAAAATTAATCAATCCAGATTGAATTCTTAGATGAGAACAAAAGGGGTTACCTGGAACGGACTGATAGCCACGAGCATAGTATTCAGAAGGTTCAAGTACTGCTCCAGGTGGAGGAACTGGCAGAGGAAATCCGTGAGGAGGTGGTTGACAAGATACAAACTTTTCAACACAATATAACTGAGTGTTGCAAAAGACACAAAACTTTCCAACACAAATCTACTGAATGTTGCAAAAGACACAAACTTCTCAACATAATTCAACTGAATGATATAAAAGAGTAAAACACAAACTTTTCAACATATCTCAACTGAATGATGCAAAAGGCACAAACTTCTCAACATAATTCAACTGAATGTTGCAAAAAGACGCAAACTTTTCACCATAACAACTTAATATTGCAAAAAGAACACCAACTTTTCACCATAACACAACTTCATATTGCAAGAGACACAAAAAATGAGTTGGACGCCTGTTACCCCCCCGTAATTGACCCCTAAGCTCGGGGGAATCTGAAACTATTGTATCTTTTCTAAAACAGCACTCTCCCTTGATTTCCACAATAATGTTTGCTTATGAAACCTTTTTTCACTTGGTTCTGGTCTCTTTCCGATTGTATTACAAAGGGGAACAAAAAGAAAAGCCCTAGAATGAGTCGTCGAATTTCTTAGCCTGGAGAAAACTATCAGATAGCAAGCCAATGAGCTAATGATGACTAGCATTTTATGGATGCCCTATAAATCAGTCTGTTCCAGGTAACCCCTGTGGTGTTAGATCAGAAAGGTGACCACATCCAGTTCCGATTTTCAACTTAATATTGCAAAAAGTCGCAAACTTTTCACCCAGAATCAAATAAATTGAATCATTTCAAGAAAATTAATCAATCTAGCTATACATGATGAATTCTTAGATGAGAACAAAAGGGGTTACCTGGAACAGAATGATAGCCACGAGCATAGTATTCAGAAGGTTCAAGTACTGATCCAGGTGGAGGAACTGGCAGAGGAAAACCAATTACTGGTTGAGGAGGTGGTTGAAAAGTACCATATTCAGCTACTTCTGGTGGTGCTGTTGGTAGCCATGGTGGGGGTGGTTGGGTCTTCTCTTGGTGATGATGGTGGTGTCCATAGTGGTGGTGGTGGTGGTCATAGTGGTGGCCATGGTGGTGATAATGACTGTCCTTGCCTCCTTCACTCATAATTGAAATTTGGAGTTATCAACTCAAAATAGTTGAAATTTTTGTTACACAAGAAGCAAAAAAGCAGAAGCAAATGACTTTTCTGTCGCACGTAATATTATCTATCTTTAAATTCAAAATCACAAGATCCCACTCCCTCTTAAATCAAAATTAGATAAACAAATTGAATAGAAGTAAATATAATATTTACTTCTTCACTTTCTTGTTTGACTAGTTGACTCTCGTATTAAATTATTGGAATCTTCAACAATTATTTTGATAATTAAATTTTACTTTTTAAAATAATTTCTCATTACCCCGAATGGTTGTGTTAGCCCCTAAGATATTTCACATGCATACATGGTTTAACAAGTACTTTTAAAATCTCAAAATTACAATATTTTTTAAATTAAATATATTTAAGTTTATAACTCATTATATTTAAATTTTGAATTTATCACCGATAATAAGAGAGGTCTATATTTTGAACTATTTTGAAGTATTAGTTGGATGTAAGTCACATACTATAATATAATAATCATAGAAGATGGTGTTTTGATCATAGTTTTCAGTTGTTAAGTCCATAACACTAATTATAGAATCATAATAACTGAAATGAAATAAGAGTTGGATATTTTCTAATTTCCAGTTCTCATCTTTTATTGGTTCTCTACTCATTTTATAATTATATAATTTTAATTTGTCCTTATTTATTTCTCACCTAATTATTGATACTTCGTTGTCAAGACTTATATTCTCTTTCTACAATTATTTCAGTTTTAGCATATAGAACATGGGAACAATGGGACCTGTTGTTTTTTTGTCCTCCAAAGTTTCCTTGACATAGTGCAGCTGCAGTCAATGATAAGCAACAAGGTTAGCGAGTAATACTTCTTCATCTTTAATTAGAGGTCTCGTGCTCGAGTTCCCCTAGATATCGAATCGCCATTAGGAAGAACTTTGCCTGCCCAAAATGTGGGACTTCCTGGCACAAATCCGCTAAGGTTGTAATTTTTCTTCTTTTTTATATGAACAAAATCTCATTGCACTGTTCTACACAGTATAACACTTAGGCATAAACTTGGATCTGAATTGCTACTATAATTCAGAAAATGCAGCAACTGATAAATTTCACTTTCATTATTCCCATCTCAGAAATCAAGTTACATACATATATTCAAGATTCTTATCAGTTAAAACTAATTCAACTTCTCCAGCTAAACATTATTTCCGTTAACTTTCGCTTCAAATCGTGTATACCTTGCTTCCCATTTACATTCGTAGTGACCATGAAAGAAGAATTTAGCAAGCTTCTGATTTTGTCTCTTGTAATCCACAAACCATGTTAGCTGGAACTGCGACGTCCATCATTTTTGGATATGACAAATTCAAATCTGTTATAGAAGATGCTATCATCAGCAAGTAATGAGAAAATTACAAAAGAAAAGAAATACAAAGAGGTAGAATGGCTTACTCTGCATGATGTTTTTGAATGTTTCCTGTAAAGAATGTTTCAGAAAAACATGAGTACTTAAACTAATTTCAAAAAGAGAACTGAAATGATTGTAGAAAGAGGTCTTCATATGACAGCATAAATTTGAACAACAAATAAGCAAAAAATCAAAATAACACTATCATCAAATGTGCTTTCGTCAATTACTGTTCGGCAAACACAAGGAACTTTTTCGTTTCAGAGTTTTTAACTAAAATAGGCTGTTGATTCAGCAACTGTTTCTATTTCTTAACTACATAGACTAAATTTAGCCTAATCTTGAAACTTAGGTAAAAACTTCTTGCCAGAAAAGTACCTTATCTTTTGATAGGCGTGGATTGTATAGCATCTCCTCTCCCACTGTGCTGACCTGAAAATAAAACATATACACCTGTAAACAAGCAACTGAGACATGCAAATTAATAGTAAACAACTAATGGATGTATCCTTACGGTGAACCCTTTGTAGTCATGAGCAGGATATAACAATGTGTCTTTAGGCAATTTGAAAATCTGTTCTCACAAAAAGATGATGAATCAGAAAGAATAGAAGGAACATTCGGCATCATAGTATGCTGTTTTTTCTCTTTCATGTTAAAAATAGGTAACAGTTTTTATGTCCTTGCCTGTGAATGAACTGAATCATACAATTTGTCTGAACTTCCACCCTGTTCATATAGTAAGAGAAGTATTGTTATTATAAGACAGAATTTTCATATCCCAATATCCACCCCTAAACCCAAACAAATAAAGTCATTCCTTGATAAACAATACGAGAAGCAAAATAAAAAAAGCTGATGCATCAAGACTAAATACTGTTCACAATACCTACGACCCAATCCCTGGAAAACTTAATATTGTTTGGTCAAATAAATTTTACTCTCAGAATGTACAAGGAGAATTATTTTTAAAGAAGGATAGAAGATAAGAGAGTGTGGACCATAGTCAATTGGAAAGAGAAAATTTGTCACCTGATATAATCTGTTCTCGATTCAGTATCATGTATGGATGGCATCCAAAATAAGGATGCTACTAGCGCGGATTGTAGCTTTATTTGTCCCACCATCTCAGGAAGGGATATTATCAAGACCAAATATGATGTTTTCAACAATGACATTTGACATTATCCTATCATTTTCTAGTTTAATCCCCTTAGTTAGTTAAAGAATAGTCTTATCTATGTAATCACATTGTTTAGCTAATGTTAGCTAGAAAAGCAATCTTAAGAGTTTACCAGAGAAATAAATGAGTTGTATGCATTATCAAACTTCTCCCTTTAGTCAAAGATCCACTATAAGTCAGCAAATTGCATGGCATATTGCATAGAGAGGATGTACCTGAAAGTCTGTCCTTCCACATCCACGTATCAAAAGGGCATCACCAGTAAAGGCCATCCTTGGTTGAGGTTGATTGGGTCCATCTCCCGTGACATAGGTAACACATCCAAGTGTATGACCAGGAGTTGCACGAACCTGCAATGGAAGCACTATTACATTAGAAAACGGCTCAAAGATGTAGGTAGCTTCCAGCCCACTGTTCATGCACCACAGCCTAGTTTAGTTGATTTTTCAGGCTCATTCATCTAATACATTTCTATTTGGTTCAATATGACTGGCACGGAAACGGGGGAAAAACAATGTTGTAAGTGTTGAGAGAGGTAGAAAATGACAGTTATAGAATGGTTCTAAGCCGAGATAAACTAGAAAAAAGTGCAGTTCAGAGAAAGTTTTAAGGAAAATGTATTAATTATTTAATTGTGTTATTGAAGTCTTTATTGAGATGACATGTCACTAAGCCATACATTTCAGTGACTGAAGACCAAACAGGATTCAACTAATAAGATCATAAATATTTCTCTCAAAGAAATTTGTACGACGAGTTGACAATTGAAATTGGGCATCTTAATTATTTCAAAGATGAAACTAAATGAAAGTTAAACAAATTAAATTTGCCATAATGCTCAAATACCATGTTACCCTAATGATGTTAAACATAGATCTTCTTGTCACAGAACCAAGAATTTAAAGAACTAATGCTTATCAAGAAACTGACTAACCCAATCAAGGGCCTGCCAAGTAATTACAAGAAAAAAAAAATCAAGCTCATTCTATATCTAATTGTGATAACAACTAGGCCCGAAATAACGAAGAGCATTCAAACAACCTCATCTTATCTCAAAACAAAATCACATGTTCTCCATGATTATTGATGAATAGACCACAATAAGAAAAGGTAAAATGACCCTGAATTTGCAAGTTGTTCAAGAACCGTTAGGCACAGCCCCACAAATGTTTTGTAGTACATACAAATGTTCAGACATTTAGAACATGGTGATTTTCCTAACGCTGAACTAACTTTTCCTTGCAAAGGAAATACTATAGAACCGTAATCATTGAAATAATTTTCAAGAACCGTTAGGCACAACCCCATAAATGTTTTTTGTAGTACATATAAATGTTCAGACATTTGGAACATGGTTCAAACATATAGAACAAGGTGATATTTCTAACGTTGAACTGACTTTTCCTTGCAAAGGAAATACTATAGAGCCTCGACATAATTTTCTACCACTAAAGCTATATGGAAAAATCTAAAGTTAAAAACTTCAGACGTCTATACCTCCAGAAAAATATCACCAAAGTAGATCTTATCACCAGGTTCAACAAAAATATCAGCTTTTGCATTGCTTGCTTTTGATATGATTGATCTCACACCAGGGAACTTTGTCTGCGAGATTGAAATTATAGTGAACCTTTATAAAATCAGCAGGAGAAACGGAAAAGCAGTATCAAGCAAATTATCATTTACAAATAAACTAATTAGTTACCAAATTAAGAAGTTTAAGCCCAACCTTGATCAAGCCAGAACCAGTGACATGATCAGCATGTACATGTGTGTTTATAGCATATATAAGCTTCAAACCCAGCTCCTTAACAAGTGCAAGATCACGATCCGCTGTTTTGTCCACTGGGTCAATCAGCTGCAGTTGGATTACTTTCATGCGTCAACTTTAAATGATTAAATCACAGTGTCTAACATAAAGCAATAGCAGATAATGAGAGGTGTTTAAAAATAATTGAACTAAATCAATATTAGTTCCTTCAATTTACAAGACATATATATGCAATGTGAATTTAAACTTCAACTTACAGTTAGTGATGAATAATATAATCATAGACACGATGCAGCATAATGAATTATGTGCTACAGTTTACCTGATGTTCACCCTAAAACATTGACAAAGACTATAAATAAGCTGCACTAACTTCACTATCTCCTTGTTTGACTTTTCAATCCATTATTGTCTGGATTTAAATTCCACTCCACATGTTCCTAGTTGATCAAGAAAACACTATCCAAAAATATAGTTGCTACGACTGATGTACCAGAGTTGAGGTTTAATAATTGCACGTTTAGTTAGACACCCCTTTCTTCTACTAGTGTTTCGTGGGCTTTGGCTAGTAAGTACATTGGTATTGCATTAACAGAGTATCTTCAAAGAATTATCGATTTGAAAAGGATGGGAAATGTAAATTGTTTAGTCTGCTAGCATCACCCACTTTAATCAATTGAGAAGTTCAAAGCCTTGTTCACAAAGATTCTTTTTTCTTTTTAGCAGAATAATGCTTGTCTTCTTTCTATATGTCCTTCAGTCCGAAAAGCTACAGAACAAATTTATTCTGCTAAACACCTCTCAATGATAAACTCGTGAGGTTTCAACTGTTGATCTAGTTATCCATAGGAAACAACAACATTCCCAGTGTTAACTGTTATCTCACAAGTGGGGGGTCTGGGGAGGGTAGGTTGTACGCAATACTTACCCTACCTTTTGCAGTAGAGAAGTAGTTATCCATAGGAAACATGATATAAGTTAAAGGTTGAGACAAAAAAGTTAAGAGATTTCACCTTAGTATAAGTTCTTAAACTAAGACCTATCCTTTCCTTTACCATCTTCATGTATTTCTTTTTCCCTTTTTCTTATAATTAAGAGACTTTATCACCAATACGAGTAATGTACATCAAACAACTCAAAACTGAATCTGGACCGATGACCCCAACAATAGTTAGCAACTCAATGACCTTACATCATAATAAACTTAAACTTAACTACAGACTACAGGTAAAACTTCAGTTTCTCCACTCCCTGTGTACTTGTATAAGAACATCATCACCTATTTTCCATTTACAATACCCCAGTGTCCTTTCACTTCAGAGAAATACCAAAAAGCTACAAACTTTTTCATAATATTAGTATTAGTAATTCACTGATGTATTTACATTACACACTTTGACTTTTGATACGCTTTACTTAAGCCAAGCTTTATAAAAAACAACCCTTTTCTATCTGCCTTCTTGAAGTAGGGTGACCAATCCCATGTTTGGGATTACACTAGATATGTTGCAGTTGTTGAAACCTAAACTCATAAAAGCATGGCAGAAATTTCTTTAGCTAATTACAACCTCATAACCCCAAATTGCTAACACACCAAAATCAAATGAACAAAATATACAAAAGGGGTAAATAAATTTACCAAAGCGGGCTTTTGGGGATGCGAAGCATCAGCAAGAAGGTAAGTATAGGTAGATGATTCCTTCTCAAAGAGCTGACGGAAAACAAGTTTAGGGCTATTTTGAGCAGAAGACGAAGTTGTAGAATACGAACCCATTTGAGCACGAATGAGAAAAGTGTGGGGTTTGAACGATTGAATAAAAGGGGCTTCGAACAACCGGAATCTCAGCATGATCTTATCTTTACTGTCGATTATCTCTATAAAAATGTTCCCGTATTTTACAAGAAGAGTGACGTCAATGGAAAGCAACTTTCCAACTGGCGATGGTTTTCACAGTGTACAGTGCCTCTCTCTCTCTCATTGGCCTCCATTGTCACCAAGCTTAAACCTTAAAATAAATCTGAAATTCAATTAATTTGGAATGTACACCTAAATCAGGGCTAATTTAAATTCGTGCCCAAAAATAATTCTTCCTTCGTTTCAAAAAGAACGATCAATAGAATTTAAAAAAAAAAATAATTTTATAATTTCAAATAAAAATATATTAAAATACTTTTTAATATTGTGATTTAATTAACGAATATATAATATTTAAACGAGCAACACAAGAAATATTACTTATGAGGTAAAATTTGTAGCCAATTAAGAAGAGACGTGGGTGGAATGGGGACTCTAATCTCCAATTAATCAACGTATTTAATTTAATTTACTACTACTTTATGAATATATCAATATTGTTAAGACAAAAGATTAGGTGGGATGTAATAATTAAAAATTACAACAGTATTAATTATTAATATATACTAATAGAATAGTGAAGTTGATTGAAATAATTAAATTATTAATACTATTAAATTATCTATCAAATTATTTGACGTGAATTAGTTTCTACGCCGACAATAGTTTATCCTACTAGATATTTAAATTTTAATCAAATGATATCAATTTCCTTGGCCTTATCATCAGTTGACTAATTCATTTCCAATACATTTTTACTTCAAAATATTAATAGTTTCTTTTATATATATCTTATTAATGACCTGATGTTAGGGAAAAATAAATCCATACATAACACATTTTATATATTTATAATATGTATTGTAGAAAATTAATTACCAAGTAAAAAAAAAAAAAACATGTACTTCCTTTTCAAGCACAACATGCCACATAATTAGCGGAATTCCATCATGTGAAGACGTGCTTTTTGTCAAAAAAATAAAAGAAGATAATATACGATTGAGTTTAATTAAATATACGCTTACCAGAATAATGGCCAGACATGCAACATATTATATACTCATATAACATAACTAAAAGTATATTCTTAGTTGACTAATAAAATTAAATCTTCAAAATAATAGGACCTCATTTCTGCATTTTTACTTAGTTCTTTTTTTAAGTTTTAATCGCACTTTTTAGTGGAAAAAAATTATGATTTTGAAACGATAGAATTATTATTATATTAATAATAAATTAAAAGATATATTTATATATTATGTGTCCGTTCGAATACGTATTGGAAAATTTCTGGCAGTCAAAAAGCATGAAAAAACTAGAAAACACCAAAATACAGAGACTTTCCCAACTTGTAACTCTGATCATCTTCTCCAAAAATGAAAATCTTTAGCCGATTTGGTTGACTACTTCGTCATCCTGAAACTTAATTACCCAATTTGAAATCTTAAACCTCCAAGTCGTTTTTATGTCAGTTTCAGTAATATAAAAAGTGTATACTTACGCGTAAACTACACTGAATAAATGTCTTTAATACTGTTGCAATTAATGGGGTTCAAGTTAAATGGGGTTTTAAGTACTTAATCAGAATTTTGGGTTAAGCGTTTAGCTAGTTGCAGTGGGTGTTGGTCATTTTGGGATCAAGAGCTGTGTATATAGTAGAGAGAAGAAGAAGGAGTTTTGGGTTTTGGGTTTTGGGGGTGGATTGAAATGTCGAGTATAACGGATGCTACAATAATTCATCATGTGGGTATTGTGTTGCTTGCACTATGGTTGCTTAATTCCTTCGATTGTTGCCACGCTTTTGCTTACTTCCTATCTCTTATCTATCTCTATATGGTAAGTTGCTAAAGATTGTGTTTTTATTTCAATTTTGTACTCTTTTATGTGTTGTTTCTTTGCTGAGCTGAGGGGCTAAGGTTTGGGTACATTCTAGACTGATAAACTTCACTTGTGAGATTACGCGGGTGTGGTGTTGTTTTTTTTCGTTGACTATCAAGTTTTTGATTTTTTTGCTTTAATTTTAAGTATTTGATGTGGATTGATCAAGTTATGTTCTTTAAATTTTGAAGGTTCATGAGCAGTATGTGACAAAATTAAGGAGGAAGCTACAGTTTGAGGAAAAAAGGCAGTCTTGTCAGCGGCGAGTAAGCATTTTGCTGGACTTCTATTGGAACTTAGTTTCATTTCCCCCCCTTTTTGTCTGTTAAAGTTAATATGATAGATTTGGAAACTTTATTAACTTTGTTGTTAGATTTGACAGGCAAAAGAAAAGATACTGAATTGATTCTCAAAAAAGTTCTTTTTTTTTTGGTGTTTCTCAAAGAGAGAAGATACTGAGATTGCGAGAAAGCAGAAGAATATTCTAAATTTAGGAACTTTAAGATTTACTAACAGTTTTTCTGATTCTTGCACTCACTTACAAGATTTAAATATTGTTTTATTTTTCCCTCTATGTTCCTTTGAGACCAAAATTTTGACTTGAGTCATTCATCACTAAGATTAAGAGCTAGAATAAGCAGCAATTTTCCTGCTGACTCTCAATTAATTTGGACTTGAGTTACTGCTTTTTTTTTTTTTTTTTGGTTTTAAGTGCTTTTTGGATTTTACCAGGTACTTTCAGACTCTGAATCAGTGAGATGGTTAAACTATGCGATTGAAAAAATTTGGCCTCTCTGCATGGAGGAGATTGTTTCACAGAAAATTCTGCTCTCTATCATTCCATGGTTTCTTCAGAAGTACAAACCCTGGACTGCTGTAAGTGGTTCAAAGCATGTCTACCTTCTGCTACTAGCTTTCTTTCTTTCTTTCTGGATTCTATGCATCACCTTTCATTTAATGCCTCTATTTTCTATATTTTCCCTTTATTTAGTGTTCTCGAATTCTAGCAGTTCTGCTTTCATCAACATTATAGTTTCATCCTTATGCTGTAACCAGCCAATTTTTAACTTTATTCCGAAGAATTAATTGTTTGCTGAGTTGAGTTATCAAGACTAATTTCCTCCCCCTGATGCATACAGAAAGAAGCTGTAGTTCAGCACCTCTATTTGGGAAGAAGCCCACCTATGTTCACAGAAATGAGGGTTCTTCGCGAATCTACTGGAGATGATCACTTGGTATGTAGTCTTGACGCAAGAATGTTTATATGTCAGCAGTTTGGCGTCTGCCAACTTGTGCTCTTTTTGGTAAGGGTTAAATTTAAATCTATCCGTGCAGGTCCTGGAGTTAGGAATGAATTTCCGTGCTGCCGATGACATGAGTGCAATTCTTGCTGTGAAACTGAGAAAAAGGTTGGGCTTTGGGATGTGGGCGAAGTTGCATCTGTTGGGCATGCATGTTGAGGGAAAGGTGATTCACTAATGGCAATTAATATTGTGAAAATCTTCTTCCGTTGTAAAAATCTGACACTGAAAAGGAAAATGAGGTTGGGGGGGGGATTAATAGTATCAGTTTAACGTTCAGTACTTATAGTTGCAGATTTTGTGAATGTCTTAATTATTAGCATCAACTCGCTCCTCTTTTGGTGAAATATTTATTGATATTATCGCTGTAGCCCTATGGGCCATCTCCCATGCTGTACTCCTCTTCTTTCAAAATTCATATCTCAGTGGCAAGTTTGTGTAGAATTAGGCATTACGCATTCAATACAACAAATATGCCATATTGTGCTCCACAGTTGGTGGGTACATGAGTGCGCTACATGACACCAATTACCAAGTGGTTTACATTTTCTGCTAATTTCTTGCACATGAAGCACCAAATGAAATGAGCTACCCTTCTATTCCTAAATTTTCAGCTATAAGAATGTCTTCCTGTGCTGCTAGCCAAGCACACTAGCACACTTATTTTTAAGTGTTCTAGTCGAACACATGGCATACAAAGGAATGAGGAAACTTATGACAATCTTAGAGAGTTCTATGTTCAGTGTTGATAGTATAGGCATTGAGTGTAGTTATTCACCTCTCAATTCTTTTGTTCCCTTGTATTGTTTGATGACCAGATTTTAATTCCTAAAATAATATGTTTGGAGGTATTGCTGTTCCATGTAGGTCTTGGTTGGGGTAAAGTTCTTAAGGAAGTGGCCATTTCTCGGTCGTTTGCGGGTTTGCTTTGTGGAGCCTCCTTATTTTCAGATGACTGTGAAGCCAATTTTCACACATGGACTTGATGTAACAGAACTTCCTGGAATTGCAGGATGGATGGTTAGTTCAATGAGTATCTGTGTGTTTGTCTAACATTGAATTGACATATATACAATCTTCCTAAGATCTGCTTGTCATCTTTATCAGGATAAACTTCTTGCTGTTGCCTTTGAGCAGACACTTGTCGAGGTGCGGTTCGTTCAGATTTGAGTCCGTATTCTGTTTAATATTATACCCCTAATATACTTGTGGTAGAAACATATTTTAGACTTGATGTGCTTAAGAATGGAAACCTAAGTTGCTCGGACTCTTCACTTTTGGTGCCGATGTGGATGCGGGTGGGATCCGTACCATATTTGATGAACCGATTTTGGGTAATTTGACCAAAATTGATGGAGAAATTCGAGACAAATACAATGATTCTGAAATCTAAACAAAAACTAAGATATCATTCAGTGAGTACCATGTATACAGAAATTTCTATATCATCTTTTCCTTTACATCACCTTCCAGACATTGCCTCTTGATCAATATTTTCTCCTCGAAATATCTTTTGTATTTTCCACATAATGTCTCATAATTTAGACATAATTCTTTTTTTAGATTTTGAATTATTTTTAACCAAATCCTGCACCCGTCTCCATACTTGGATCCGTACCCCCAAATCTTAAAGTTTAAATCATGAAGGATCTGTCTTCTAGATCCCCACCCGAGTCCGAGCAACTTAGATGGCGACAGAAGTTCCAAATAGAAGTTACGCTTCAATGGTTTGAATAATTTACAATCAGGTATTGTGGACTAGTTTCCATGTGCCCAAAAGAAGAGGAAAAAAAGGCCATGAAGAGCTTTTAGACTAAGTTATTCTTAATATCTTGCAGCCTAACATGCTGGTGGTGGATGTTGAGAAGTTTGTGTCGCCGCAACCAGGTAATGGTCACCCTAGTTTCCACCCTTGTCGTTTGGTTTCCAATATAATTGAGTCCAACTCATTGACATGAAATTTGACATGAATATTAAATATAAGAGATTATCAATATTTGAGAAACTAAAAGATTTCTCTTTTTTTGAGTACTTAATACTCTATTTTTATTAGTGAATGTTTCAATTGGTTGAGATGGAAATTTCACTTTCTGAAAAATCATTATAGATATTGCTGATTTTTTTTTTGTTGATGAATTTGATTTCAATCTGTTAAGTTTTATTCACCAAAAAAATGAAAATGGACTTTGGGCAAGAGACAACCTGGCGAACTGAAACATCTTAGTAGTTAGAGGAAAAGAAAGCAAAAGTGATTCCCGTAGGGTAGCGAGCAAAACGGGAGCGGCCTAAAAGCGGCCCATTTTTAGACTTTACATGCAATTTCACAAATGTACTGTCCAAGACTAATTATTTAGATGTCTCTTCGCAATAACTGTGATGGAGAAAATACCAATTCAAATTATTTTAGATGTCCAAGACTAGTGATAAATTTTCTTTTTTTTTTGGTTGCTGAGCCTACTCAGTTGTAAGTAGCTCTGTGATGTAAATCTTTGGGACCTCAGCCTCAGTGCTGAAGATTTATACAAAAACTTGTTACCTTTGTCAAAAAAAGAGAAGGCTAACAATAAGAGTCAAGTGCATGGCACACAACCTTTTCCATCCAAAAGGTGACACCAGTAAATGTTACAGTATTAGGCCTTTCTGTGATGCTTTTGTCCTCTTACCTTTGTTAAGAGGGTCGCTAAACCTTTTCCCTCCCTGAATTTGTAACCTACTTAACCCATTCAGATATCAGGTTAGTTATCTGAATTTAAGTCAATCAAGAAAAAGAAGTTTTAGAAGGCCACTTCCTGTTTGAGTAAGCTGTGAACAGAGGGATGACTATAGCGGCTTTCAAACATTTTTATTCTACCAATATATGATTCTGTGCTAGTGTTGTTGGAAGAAGTCCTGATTCCATAAAATGCAGTGAAGTTATTTTGACTGTTTGGAAAGCCTAGAACTTTTCATATGTTTTAACTTCATTATATACAATGTTGTAAGGTGGTATTAGGCAGTGAGTGAACCGTGTCAGTTATTCATCTTTGAGAACTTGAACTAGCTGATACACAACATACTGTTGATAAATTTTCTAATATAATCCATTCTGTGTTGGTAGGGGATTGAATTGTATTTGAGGAGATAAGCTATAAAAGAAGTGTAAGCTGGCGGTCAGTGTTTATTAAAATGTTTAGTGTGTTGTAGTGGATGTCTCGACCTAATTAATCATTCAAACTACATAAGAGGGTGAACTTTTTTGCTACCATTTACCCCCCCCCCTCTCCCCCTCCCTCCCCCCAGGGATAAAGACAAAGGGAAGTAAAAGCATTAGCCCCTAAATGTGCTTGAGTTTAGTCTATTTGATGTCTAATACATACAGACAGGATGGGATACCATTAAGTATTTTCTATTACTGGTGGAGGTGGTTCACAGATTTTACTATCTCATGCTGATAGTTATCGATGCAACACTTATCATCTTTCATTTGTACAGTACTAATTAAACGCATTTGTGTGCTCAGCGTATTTTGTCTAGATGGAAATATGATATTAGAGTTGTTGAGCTTCTGTTTTTGAAGTGATTGAATTCAATTAGTTATGTTCTGTCACTGCTACATAAGTCTCTTCTTTTTTCATTGTCAGAAAACTGCTTTTCAGTTGATGCTAAGGAGCCCATTGCTTTTGTGATTTTAGAAGTTCTTGAAGCAGCTGACATGAAGCCATCAGATTTAAATGGTACCTAGAAAATAATCTTACTGTACTTCTGTCAAATTATTAGCTATGTATGGCTGTAAGCTGGGTGGTCATTTTCAGGATTGGCTGATCCATATGTTAAGGGGCACATTGGCCTTTACAGATTCAGGACTAAGACTAAGAAGAAGACATTGAATCCACAGTGGCGTGAGGAGTTCAAGATTCCAGTCTGTACATGGGAGTCTCCTAACAACATGCTCAATGTCGAAGTTCGTGACAAAGACCATTTATATGATGATACATTGGGGTTCGTCCTGTTCTCTTGGCAATTTAAATACTAATATTCTTCCCTATATGTGTATGAGTTAACTATAGTTTCTTCTTCTTTTCTTTCGACATCAGTATGTTCTTCAATGGAATATTATTCGAAGCCGACATAAGCAACTTATTCACTTTTTATTTGTTCTTTGTGAACAGAAAATGTTCCATCAATATCTGTGATTTTAGGGATGGCCAGAGGCATGATATGTGGCTGTCTCTTCAGAACATCAAAATTGGGAGATTGCATCTTGCCATAACTGTTGTTGACTGTGCCAAAAAGGTATATGTTTTCCTGTGAAATTTGTCATGAACACTAAATTGAAAATGTTAAGAAGCAAAGATTTCTCACTTATTATCTTCTTTGCACCTGAAAAATGGTTTCCATTACTTATAATTCTATAATGGATGAATTCATTAAACAAAAATAACGATGCTGAGGAATAAGTATAGTTTATTATGATAAATAATGACGGAAAATAAGGAAGTACTAAGTTTTCAGCAATTTTCAGGGCGCGGAGCAGTCATATGATAGCGGAAGTGTGGTCAATGAACAGGATAGCAAATCTGCTGAGGCGGATAAAACTGAACAAAGCTCCTTAACCACTGAATCAGTTGATGAACGTTCAAAAACTGGAGATAAGTATGAACCGATTAATATTGAAGGGCAGCGGGAGACTGGTATATGGGTACACCAACCAGGGAGTGAAGTAGCACAAGTATGGGAACCAAGAAAGGGGAAGAACAGGGTTATTGGCGGAGAAGTTCACAGTGAAAATGCTGGTTCTAAGGGAAGTCTTAAGTCAACATCAGGCGGCTCCTCTCACTATAATGAATACAAGCTTGATGGAAGTGGTAACGGAAGTAAGCCAGATTCTCCAGGTCGTTTTCACAGGGGTTTACATAAGATCAGCTCGCTCTTCCGGAGAAGTTCAAGTAAAGAGGATAAGTCAGGCAATCTTGGAGAGCCTGATTCATCTCCGCGTGTGAATCTTAGGGCAGTTAATGCCAAGGATACAGGAGTGAAGATTATAGTGGATGACATCATTTTGCCTTCATCATTAACAACAACACCTACAGAAGATGGGAAAGATAACCGCGCAGGAAATGGGAAAAACCCCTCAAAGGGGAGAGTGAGAAACAAGACGAAGAAAATCCTTAAAAACACTGGCAAATCTGTTGGTGGTGGCATAAAGAAAGTGATGTCCGGGAAGTCATCAGGTAAATCTAAAGAGGAAGTAGAATCATCAGAGACAGAAAGACTGAGCTCTGTGGAATCTGATACTTCTTATGCAGAGTCTCAACGTTCATCAGTTGATTCACCTCCAGTTGTAGCACCTTCAGCTGACAACAGTTCCACAGCTAACTCCGGTATAGACAATTCCGACACCACAATAAGAACCAGTGAACTGGTAGATAGTGAAAGCATCAAAACTCCAGATGACGTAGCAGCGGACTCAAACGAAAATCATGCTTTCGGTCAGTCTTCAAGTTTTAAAAAGTCTGAGGTAGACTAATGAGGTGAAGTTTGAATATGTTATAACAGGATGTTTTTCCCAGTTTTCCCCATTGTATAGTCTCTGAATGTATATGTTGTTATGCCCTTCCTGTAATAGCTTCATGTTGGCGAAAATCTAATGTACCATAGATAGTTTTTGTTGTGGTTTCAAGCTTTGTATCATGAAAATTTTAGAAAAATCAAGAGTGAATATCACATAAAGATGTATTTTTTTTAAATCATATGCAAAAAAAAAATTGTCATTTGTAGTATAGATTTGAAGCGCAACATGAAAAATTAAAGTGCGATCGAAATTTTTAAAGATTTGACTCATCGAATGGTGATGAGAATTTGTCCATTATTTCAAATTCAACTAAAAAATTTCTTCCTATTTGGATTGAGTCAATGTTTTTTTTTTGTGGCGCACAGTATTTTTTTTTTCTCAATCAAGTTGAATAAAATAGCCACTACCTCATTTTCATGGCCCTCCTTTGAGTTTAGCTCCTCAACAACAATGGCGGCTGCATCTCCATCTCCTTGTTTTTCCAAAACCCTACCTCCATCTTCATCAAAATCTTCCACCCTTCTTCCCAAATCTACCTTTACTTTCCACAATCACCCCAAAAAAGCATCACCCCTTCACCTTACCCACACCCAACATCATAGCCGTTTCACTGTCTCAAATGTCATCCTATCAACCACGACCCATGACGACGTTTCTGAACCCGAAATCTTTGTTTCCCGTTTCGCCCCTGACGAACCCAGAAAGGGTTGTGATGTTCTTGTGGAGGCACTTGAAAGGGAAGGGGTTAAGGATGTGTTTGCATACCCAGGAGGTGCTTCCATGGAGATTCATCAAGCTTTGACACGTTCGAATATTATTCGTAATGTGCTGCCACGTCATGAACAGGGTGGTGTGTTTGCTGCAGAGGGTTACGCACGGGCTACTGGGTTCCCTGGTGTTTGTATTGCTACATCTGGTCCGGGAGCTACGAATCTTGTTAGCGGTCTTGCTGATGCTTTGTTGGATAGTATCCCGATTGTTGCTATTACCGGTCAAGTGCCGAGGAGGATGATTGGTACTGATGCGTTTCAGGAAACTCCTATTGTTGAGGTAACGAGATCCATTACGAAGCATAATTATCTTGTTATGGATGTAGAGGATATTCCTAGGGTTGTTCGTGAAGCGTTTTTTCTAGCGAAATCAGGACGGCCTGGACCTGTTTTGATTGATGTTCCTAAGGATATTCAGCAACAATTGGTGATACCTAATTGGGATCAGCCAATGAGGTTGCCTGGTTACATGTCTAGGTTGCCTAAATTACCTAATGAGATGCTTTTGGAACAAATTGTTAGGCTGATTTCGGAGTCAAAGAAGCCTGTTTTGTATGTGGGTGGTGGGTGTTCACAGTCGAGTGAGGAGCTGAGACGCTTTGTGGAGCTTACGGGTATTCCTGTGGCGAGTACTTTGATGGGTCTTGGAGCTTTTCCAAGTGGGGATGAGCTTTCTCTTCAAATGTTGGGTATGCATGGGACTGTGTATGCTAATTATGCGGTGGATAGTAGTGATTTGTTGCTTGCATTTGGGGTGAGGTTTGATGATCGAGTTACTGGTAAATTGGAAGCTTTTGCTAGCCGAGCTAAGATTGTCCATATTGATATTGATTCGGCTGAGATTGGAAAGAACAAGCAACCTCATGTTTCCATCTGTGCAGATATCAAGTTGGCATTAAAGGGTTTGAATTCCGTATTCGAGAGTAAAAAAGGTAAGCTGAAGTTGGACTTTTCTGCTTGGAGGCAGGAGTTAACGGAGCAGAAGGTGAAGTACCCATTGAATTTTAAGACTTTCGGTGAAGCCATCCCTCCCCAATATGCTATTCAGGTTCTTGATGAGTTAACTAACGGAAATGCCATCATTAGTACTGGTGTGGGGCAACACCAAATGTGGGCTGCCCAACACTACAAGTACAAAAAGCCACGCCAATGGCTGACATCTGGTGGATTAGGAGCAATGGGATTTGGTTTGCCTGCTGCTATAGGTGCGGCTGTTGGAAGACCGGGTGAGATTGTGGTTGATATTGATGGTGATGGGAGTTTTATTATGAATGTGCAGGAGTTGGCAACAATTAAGGTGGAGAATCTCCCAGTTAAGATTATGTTGCTGAATAATCAACACTTGGGAATGGTGGTTCAGTGGGAGGATCGATTCTATAAAGCTAACAGAGCACACACTTACTTGGGTAATCCTGCTAATGAGGAAGAGATCTTCCCTAATATGCTGAAATTTGCAGAGGCTTGTGGCGTACCTGCTGCAAGAGTGTCACACAGGGATGATCTTAGAGCTGCCATTCAAAAGATGTTAGACACTCCTGGGCCATACTTGTTGGATGTGATTGTACCTCATCAGGAGCATGTTCTACCGATGATTCCCAGTGGCGGTGCTTTCAAAGATGTGATTACGGAGGGTGATGGGAGACGTTCCTATTGACTTTGAGAAGCTACATAACTAGTTCAAGGCATTGTATTTATCTAAAATAAACTTGATATTTATGTTTACTTAAAAGTTTTTCATCATCTTGCTTTGGTTAAATGTGAAGGATTTTAGAATTTTTTGTTCTATTGGCAGCACCAATTAAGTATTTGGAGCTCTATTTAGTATGACTAAGATTAATTACAAGTGAAGTAGTTAAGTTCGATAAATCAGCTTTGTTACATTCTCTGTTATTTGGTGAACATGAATTCCATTTGGGAGAAGGCTATGTCCAGCTTAAGGGCTCAAATTTTTCAGAGAGTGCTGATTCAAAAGGTGAATGCCAAAATCAGATTAGCACAAGTTTGCAGAGTTATATTGATTACGCCATCTTTCTGTTTTCAGCTAATTGCTGTTGCAAGGTATCTACTGAAGAGTGCCACTATTTTAATTCTTGATGAGGTAATCTTTGACCCCTTTTGCTCCCCGTGTGTCCGTTGACTTTTACCATGTATGCTCTGCGTTACAGTTCTGTGGGTGACCTTAGTATCTTCTTATTCACTGTAAATGCTGGTTTAAGCCTGAATTACCTAGGGGATTCCCCAGGTCGTTTACACAGGGGTTTACATAAGATCAGCTCAGTTCTCCGGAGAAGTTTCAAGCAATCTTGGAGAGCCTATTTCATCTCTGCATGTGAATCTTAGGGCAGTTAATGCCAAGGATATCAGAGTGAAGATTATAATGGATGACACCATTTTGCCTTCATCAATAGCAACAACACCTATAGAAGATGGAAAAGAGAACCGTGCAGGAAATGGGAAAAGCCCCACAAAGGGGCAAGACGAAGAAAATCCTTAAATATGCTGGCAAATCTGTTGGTGGTGGCATAAAGGAAGTGATGTCTGGGAAGTCATCAGGGAAATCTAAAGAGGAACTAGAATCATCAGAGACCGAAAGAATGAGCTCTGTGGAATCTGATATTTCTGATGCAGAGTCTCAACCTTCATCAGTTGATTCACCTCCAGTTGTAGCACCTTCTGTTGACAACAGTTCCACAGCCAGCTCCGGTATTGAGACTTCTCTCTTGTATTAATTTCTCTCTTGATGTAGAATTGTGATATACGCGATATAATATAAAACATATTTGGTTTTACACTTGGACGAACTTATTTTTCAGTTTTGACCAACACTCTACTGAAAGATGATAACCTTGAGATTTTAAGAATGTGTATTATTCATTAGTGTCTATGCACAATAGTCTAGTATACAACACCTGTACATGAAAGAATTATACAACCGATTGTTTTCCCTATGGAGTATATCCGCACGACAACATGTTTTTACCAGTATTTTGCTATTCTACAGTAACAGAACAATATGTGTACATGCAAGTTATGTAATGTAAAGTCAAGTAGAGATCACTAATGTTTCTTCTTTCCTGCAAGAATTGGCTGAATTTGCAGCCTCCTACTGAAAGCCTCATTGAACAGAAACCGAGTTTGGAAAGCTGAAATTATTGGAAGCCAAGCCAATGAAGCTAAAGGCGCGAAAAGAACAACACCCATTCCATAGTCATAAGCTCGAGCAAACACTCGAGTGAAGTGCCACAATCCAGTACCTTCAATCTTTGGTCTCACTACTTGGCCAACCTGAGGAAAACAGAAGCATTTACGCGATTCAAAACGAGACAAAAACAGGACAGAGAAGAGGAGGAAGTATGTGTAGCAAAATAGGCAAGAACATATACTGGACTTACCAATATCAAGCCCCAACCAGTTGGTAGAAAAGCTAGACAGCAGACAATCAAGTCTTTCACAGACAGATGACATATGATGGATAGGGTAATAATAGTAGCCACAACTCCTAGGAAAAGACAAGCTTTAAACAGTCGGAAAGTTAAGTGATGGTTTGCGCTTAAAAACCGTCTTCCAATATTCAGCATCTGGAAAATTCAGCAACAACGTCAATACTCAGTATAGTTCCACAAAGTGGGGTCTTCTAGTATTCACAAACGGGAAGTATATCAGCATTGCAAAAGAGAGACAGGCAATGTGCAGGAAGTAGCTTACCTTCATCAAGAGGAAAATAAAAGCAATGACAACCCATGAGAGTACATAGACAACAATATTTTTACTTTGATTGGATATATCAAGGTGATACACCAGTCCATATTGGTAAAGGAAAAATCTCAGTGAAAGGAGTATCTCAATTAACCGCGAAAATAGCCCAGCATGACGAAGATGAGCTTGTTCATCATTCCACCATGATTGCCAACTTTTATCTTGTTGTATCCCTATACCACCTTGTTGATTAATCCACTTGTTCCAATCTTTCCAGTCATCAACTATCTTGCCCCAATCAAATCCAGAAGGATTAAACAGAAATGGTGCAAACAACCAAGTAAATGACATGAACCATATTGCATATGTAGTTAAAACATATGCCAAATTGCTCTCATATGATCGTCTAAACAAATCATAAACAATCAACAGAAGTAGAAGTTCAAATCCTTTGACAAAGTGACTCCGAGAGTAAAGTCTATAGTTTTCAGTGAAGCTGGCATGAAAAACCACAACTTTACGACCAGTAGGTCTATACTTAGCACCTCCATGAAGAATTGTTCTGCCATAGTAATGAGACTTTGTTCCATAGGAGAAAGTAAAGAAAACTGCAGCTAGCTGCAGTTGCATCAAAACAAAATCTTTAAAAGCATTAAGATAACCGCGCTCTAGTCCCAACTCAATGACCATTGGTAACCCTGTTAAAAGTCCAAGCTGGATAAATGATTGAGAAGCTAGAGCTGTTTCCAGTGACTTTATGTTTTGCAGTTTTGCCTCAACCAGAAGTGCTCTTTGTAGACCACTTAATACCATGTATAGCTGACCGTATAGAAACACATAAATCGTAATCACTGATATCTGCATAGTTTTGACAGCAGAGATTAAAAGAGACATAAACCAGCATATTAGTTATAGGATTTAATGTAGTTACCAGGCTGTTGAAGTAGAAGCCAACTGTTGTAAAATAACATGAGAGCATTCTAAAGAAGTCAAATCTATGGCCAAGGCGATACATATCACGACTGATTGTTTGTTCACTGTTTCCATTTGCAACTTTAGCTTCAAACTTTGAAATCTGGTTAAGGCCTACATCACGACCTTTTCCAACTTGCATGTACTCAAGATATATGACATGTCCGCGTCTCAGAGTCGTGTTAAATCCTACATTATATCAGATACTGTCATGTGTTTTCTAGTCTATACAACTTTGTGATGTCAAATGAACATTTTGCATTAACAGGAAAACCTGCAAAAACATCTTCACTCAAGTTGATTGTTTTGGATGCTTTGCTAATGCCACCTCTTGTCAAATGAAATACGCGGTCAAACACATCCGGGTGCCCATAATGGAACCTGACCCTGAAATTTTCGATGGAGAAGGAAAGCTGTTGTAAGCAATCTGAATACAGCATTATATACTTTTTGTTTCCTTTATGCAAAGAGCTTCTAAACAAGAAAAGATACCATGTGACTTAAAATCATCATTTTTTCGCGAGTTTCATACATCAACTATCCATTGTTCTCTTTACCTACCTAAACTATCACTATCTTTGTATTAAAACACACCTCGATACTGAGTTGGCCAAATATTTGTTCCTAACCGACAGCAGGTGTCTGTAGGCTAACTCAGCATCAACACACATTTTAATACAAAAGGAGTGATAGTTGAGGTATGGAACTTGCAAAAAGGTGATAGTGGAGGTGTGGTTTTACCATTAACTCAAAGGTATATAGAACTTATCTCCTCGATACTGAGTTGGCCAAATATTTGTTCCTAACTGACAGCAGGTGTCTGTAGGCTAACTCAGCATCTAACAGATGTTTTAATACAAAGGGAGTGATAGTTGAGGTATGAAACTTGCGAAAAGTGGATAGTTTAGGTGTGGTTTTACCATTAACTCTAAGGTATATAGAAAATATCTTTTACCCCCACCCATCCCACCCCCAAGATAGTTTCCTTATTATTCATTTGATCACTATTACATAAAAGTAAACATGTTAAAATAGGGCTTAAATTACCTGAGTGGATTAGCCAGAAGCCTCTGGCCAATGGTGACAAAACTGGTTTCTTGATAGGACATAAACCAAGCTAAAGAAGAAACACTGCAATCGGGATGAAAGTTTCTTTAGCATTTTACTCAAAAAAATCTCTTCTTTAGTCTTTTTTTCTTTTAATATCTATTTTTCTCTTTTTAGAGTAAACTCGCTCTGCGTAACGCGCAAAAATATTGTTGTTGATAATGTACTAGATAGTTTCATAAACAGGTAATCACAGTTCTTAGATGCTGACCTTCCTGTAAATATGTGTTCTCTCATGCCAAGTATTGTGGGAGGACGCCGACCACTGTGTTTTAGGAACTCTTGCAAGATATTTCGTATTTTCAAAGCTTCTTCTAAATAATTATCCTGTAAAAACAAGCTATTAGAACATATATATGAGATTATTCTTTTTCAAAATCCTGAAGCTGATGAATACCTGGTTCATGTCAATTGTTTGCAGAGCTTCACCGCGTGTGAAAATTATGGAATGATTTTGATTTTCAGGTTTTCCTTCTCCAATATTTGGTGTACCTGGAAGCTTTACGCGGTATACTTCCTACAACAGTTGAAAAAGATCTGTAAGAGTAAGCATAGACCGAATTTTTTAGAATTAGAAGACATTGTTCATTTTGATACATAACACGAAACAATTAGATAGATCTTCCTTACTGTATTTTCTTGAGAAGTTGTCCATATTGACAGTGAAGTGTCCAAAAATATTAAGCAAAAGACAGTTTTCAACTGCTTAGAGAATTTTTTCTAATACCTGATCAAAACCGTTAACAGCTTTAACTAGAATAGATGAATAAACTTTCCGTGGCTTGTCTGCTGTAATTTCTTCTTTCTCTTCAACATAAGCAACACGTAAAGAAGGGTACCTTTAAGCAAAACATCGATAAATTAACATAGTTAAGTTTTCGAGAGTAATGTTCAAGTACAAAAGTACCCTGAATGAAAGTTTCACTTGGAAAAAGTACCTTATCATCAAATTTAGTATGTCTTGAGCCTGGGGGTCACCAGTAGTCTTCTGTAATCCATATATTTGACAAGACACAACATGTATAAACTTCATGTCTGCCAAGGCTTCAAGTTGAGCTGATAATGTATCGTTTTTCCTCTCAATTGCATCAAAACCTTGGAGGATATCTGGTGCAAGACGGAAAAATGAAAATGTTGTTCACTTGAGTTGAATATCGGTGTAGGGGGAGAGTCAAAATATCCGAATATGACAAACCTTCATCCTCAGCCATGTCAAGAAAAGCTTGCAACTTCAGTGCTTTTCTGTAGTACATCATCCCTCGGACTGTTTTGGTTAACGGAAGGAAACATATAAAGAACATTTCTAGTAAGGATAAAGTTCAAAATTTCAGCTTATATCGAAATAACTTTTAGAGGAATGGTAAATTCACCAGTTCTGCTTAGAGTTTGCCCTCGGAAAGAAGCCCAACTTCTCTCCTCTTCTTCAATTTCATCACTAGATTCATCTATTCCTTCCTTTTCCATGCGCTCCAAAAAGTTCTCCCATTCATCTAAGCACGTATAATTAATACGAATATTTAGTTAATCAAAACTTATGAGATGGAAGAAGCTCTCTTTCACTCTATTAAGTCATAGAGAATTTTCGTCGTGGCAACCTGGAAATATCTTTTTCATATAGAAAAGGATAGAGACTCCAGCTTGTTTTCTTGAATTGAGCTCCTTCTTTGAAAATTTGACTTCCTCCATGAAATGTGGAGTTAGAACACTGTATATTAAACATGTCCCTGTAAGTAAGTTTACTTGTTGAAACCTGAGTATGTAGTTATACGAAGTGAAAAAAATATCGAGTGAATGTGATGAAATCTGACCTGAATGACAACATGTTCCGCACCTTTGGAGCATTAGGCATGTTCATAGACAGAGAAGTGGCAAAAAAACAAATCCTTCTACGAGCCTCCAAGTTAGTCGGTATATCCAGTGCTTTATCTTTGACAGTAAGCAGTAAATGAAACCTCTTGATCTACAATTGAAGTTAGATCAGTCTCCATACATGCAATAGGTTTGTGTAGCTACACATATGTTTTCAGGTATGCCTATAAGTACACTACAAGTAAACGGAACCATAAGTAGTAAAATATTTGGAACACCTTTTCCAATAAGGAATCACTATCTGGCAATGGAAAATGGATTGAATTCTTAGATGCAAACAGTGGTACTTCAATCGAGTCGAAACATTCAACAACCTCTTTCCCACTATACAGGTGAGCATCAAGTGACTCCAACGTTCTGCAACCACGAAGGATGGTTAGTTAGACACAACATAAATGTAAGTACTATTATGACTTGAAATTCTTTAGAAATCTAACCTTGACCCATTTAACATCATATCGGTTGTTACAAGCTCAAAGATGTCCTGAAGTGCCAATACGACTTTGTTATGAAGGCTTTCCTTTCCCTCGACCTTGATAAACCAATGTGTCAATACGGAAAGCATGAGTAAATGAAGAAATTGGTTATAGGAAGAGAGTAAAAGGTTGATGCTCGTGAGTAAATTTACCAGAAATTGAAGTAAAGTAATACACTTAGCACATAGAACTGGTAGTTGGCTCATCTTCAAGTCCTTGAGAAGTGTTGATTTTTGAATACTTTCGTCAATTTCGTCTAATATACCAGAAATAACCCTGAAAGGTAGACAACCATGTCATGAATGGGAGTTCAGAATTGAAAAAAAAAATTAAAATGCAGAAAGCATTTTCTGAAGTATTGATTTCAGTACTCCCTCCGTTTCAATTCGTTTGTCTAGTTTTGACTTGATACGAAGTATAAGAAAGTAAGAGAGTATTAAATTGCATTAGATAATAGTCTAAAACATTACCTTCTCTCAAGATCACCAACAACAAGAATTTCGAGTATGTATTTCAGTGATTCATAACACTCTATGACCACCATATACATGTATGTATCCTTCTTTATTGTTCTTAAAAGCGTTTCATCCTTTCCCTCGAAGTTTCGTGCAATAGATAATGCGTTTGCAAGCTGCAGATGAACGATAAGTCAAACAGTAGAAATGCTAGTATCAAACTAGACAAAGCTTCAAGATCAACATGGTACCTTATCTGCTAACAGAAAAATGGGCCAATAAACTCGACCAGAGAGTAATTCTGGTGATACAGGTATTTTCATCAAATCCATCTCCCTGTTGTCAATTATCATATCATATATTACTAAAAGCATGAACCAAAAAAAGTTAAAAGTTGAATTACTATTTTACCCCTTCTATAAATTAAATTGTTATGAAATATTTAAATATTGGATTGTATAAATTTAATTAAAATGTTAATGACTTTTAGACTTCTTAAGATTAATTTCTAATTAAATATCTAATTAATTAATATTTATCATTTATAATCTATATGTATATAATAATTATAATTTTTTTTTAAAATGGTCTCTACCTAAATTGCTATATTTTTCCTCTTCTCATAATTTTTCCTTAACCCCTCTCATGAATAATATAATTCATGTGGATAAAGTATTATCCTTAATGATAAATAACGAAATTCAATAATTTAAATATTGTAAATCTGCAAAATGGAGACACACATTGATACTGTCCTCTTGACTATTATTAAAGAATGACTCTATCTTCACAAATTTAAATTTATTAACGCTTATTACGTGATAAGAAGTTTAGTTGTTCTTTCTACATGGTTTGCTAATTTTAATTTTCTTTTTCATATTCTTCATTTATTTATTATTATTTGTTAATTACTTATTCACTTTTATAGTCTTAATATTCATAACTATCATCTTTTCATATTCATAACCTTCTTTAAACTAAAACTTTAAGATTTCTTTTGATATTCCTTTTATTCTATCTATATAAATTCAACTTCTTTATGTCATGAAACTCCTACCAAGATTATTAGGCTATCATTTTTATTCTATAGTTAAAGTAGATGAAGAAGCCTCTTGAATTTTGATAGGATATGGAAGGAGTCGATAAGAATTCAGCGAGTTATGTACTGATTTTTTCATGTCTACATTATATTTTTTCTTAAATCTGTTTCTTTTTATCTTTTTTGTTCTCCATTATACTTCTTTATTTAGTTTTTTATGAATGTTATATTGCGTAAGTTTTATTCTTATTTGTAATTGTTACATTTTATTATTCATTAAATTTACATATATATTTCCATTTAACTTTAGTCATTCTAACGTATCTATAAAAATTCACATGGAACACACGTGCGAAGCACGTCCTCAGAAACTAGTATTATTATAAGTGGGAAGCTCTATAGTGAAAAGTTGAATTACCATTTTGCCCTTTTACTAAATTAAGATTTAATTTATTATTTAATTAAATATAAATATTTTAATTACACAATGATATATTTAGAAAAACAATGATAAGATTCCTAAATTCTTTCTATTACTCCTATTTATTCATGCATCACTTAATTACTGAAGTTGAAAGGTTTTTTCAGTTTTAAATTTTGATGGCACTACTTAACTTACATTAATTACAATGAATATTGTAAATGAAAGATCACTTTTTTGAACTTTCATATGTTACTTCACTCTTTTTAATTAACTTACATTAATTACAATGAATATTGTAAATGAAAAGATCACTTTTTTGAACTTTCATATGTTACTTCACTCTTTTTAATTAACTTTAATTATTTTCATCTTCCACATATTATTGAAATGTATAGATATTTAAGACATAGAGAAAGAAAATAACAACACAAATCAAGAACACTCAAAAGCACAAGAATTCATATTCTAACCTTTTTTTCAAAAATTTTCTTGGTCTTCTCTATTGCATGAAACTATATGATGGCACAGTATGGTTCTAATACATTTGAAAATGCTATGTTAACATTTAGATGAACGTACAATAAATCTATTGAAAGAGTAAGTCACGATTTAGATTACAATTTTTTCCTTGTTCTTCCCGTTTTAGTTTTGTTAATTATGATTCTTCCTTCTATATTAAATGATTTTTTGTTATATTTAGATGATATGTTGATATATTAATAGGAAAAAAAAAGTAAGGTGGACTACAATTTTGAGATATGTTGTTCATAAAAAAAATTATATTTCTTTAATTAATAGTCACTGTATAAAATTAATTTCATTGTATATGTTCTTTTTGGCTATATATAATACAATCCAAATGCATCAATTTTCTTTCTGATATGGTGCCTTCTCTTCAATCTTTTGGTGTTATATTACACTGTTTGATAAGTTCTCATTGTATTTGTCTATTTTTTTCCCTATGGAGGTTGTTTTTGGTTGAAGGGTAAAAAAAGATTTAAATAATAAAGTATAAAATTAGATTATCATTTTATTCTGTGTTAAATTAAAATATTATAAAATATTTATTTATAAATAGTAATCATTCTACATGCCACACTAAATATTAAAATTTTTGGTTATTATGAGATCATTGAGTTAAATCAATATATAAAGACCATAATCAATGCCCAGTTGCCCACTAAAGATTTGCATTGTTATATGATTAAAGTCTTCAAAAGAATGTGTATGTTGTCGCATGTTTTTTTCTTTGTTTATTTTGTATGTGTTTTCTCTCTATAAACTTCTTTAATTTGATTTTCCATAAATTTCTGATTATTTTAATTGTATTTTTATTTAGGCTAAAGTTAATCTTTTGTGACTATATATAATGCAAATTGGCTATTAGTATCTAAAGTTCTATATTTACAGTTGTTGATAAATTTTATACATTAAAATAAGATTCCTCGTTTGATGTTATTGTGATTAAAATTCTTTAATTTGATTTTCCATAAATTTTTGATTGTTTTAATTGTATTTTTATTTAGGCTAAAGTTAATCTTTTGTTACTATCTAAAGTTCTAAATTTACAGTTTGTTGATAAATTTTATACATTAAAATAAGATTCTTCATCTGATGTTTTTGTCACAATTTTATAATTTTATTTGTAATTGTTGGATTTTGTTATTCGTTACATGCATGTACACGTAGAATTCTAATTGTTATAATGAAATATATAAAAAAAATTTAACATAGGATACACGTGCAACGCACGTGTGCTGAAACTAGTTACACAAAAGTCTTAGCTTTTTTTTATAAAGAACAGCATGTCGAAATAAGCTAGACAAAAATGATTAACCTGTCACTTATCACGTCTTCCTCTCGGAAGCTACTGATGATCTGGTTCCACACAAGAGCAAACTTCACAACATTGCTCTTTTCCCTTTCTGATAAATGGAAGTTCTGCCAAAAACAACACCAGAGGGATGAGACAGAACTATAAAGAAATCCTTAAGTTAACTTAAGAAATTTGAACGGTAAAAACCTTTTGGAATTGGAATGTCAAAGGGATGAGCCAATTCATTAAGGTGTTTCTAGAATCTTTTGCTTCGGGTGGGACAAGATGATCACTGAAAGCTTCAGGTAATGAGTAAAATCTACTTCTCAGCATTCCTAACGTCCGAATCTGTGGTAAATAAAAGAGATGAGAGTATCTATATAATGGCTTAAAATTTAACTAAAAACAACTCACCTCACCAAGATGGTGGAGGATTCCATACACTCCGCCAAAGACTGAACAGTAGACAGAATACCAAATCTGTGCATCCATGAAATATACCTGAAACAACAAGATTCAGCGCGGAAGATACTTATGTTTTAAAAGAAAATATGAAGCTTCAGAAACAGAAGATGAAATCATAATATAACTTACAAGTACAATTGGAGCCCATATAGCAGCTAGTGCTCCAGCATTGCTCTTGACTGAATTGGAAAAAAAATCATACAGAGGAATTACATATATATATATCTACACTCTTCAGCTACTTAAGAAGATAAAAAGTTTAGACAATTACCCTTAGGGAAAAGCTCGTGCCAGTCGTAATTTTTTACTCCGATTGCCATGATCTGTCTTGTAGGTGATATAAGTGGTTTTATCTGGATATTTCATGATAAGTTAACTAGTAGCTTGTGGGAACAGATGGTCGTGTCAACGATCAAATTAGTAATACTAGCTTGTAAACCAATAAGAAGCCTTAGAACTACTCACCTCAAATGTGTAGCTAAATATAAGTTTGCTTATTAACAAGAACAGCCAGAAAATGGTATACCTAAAACCAGAAATAAGGCTTAATGAGACTCTCATCAAGAGATTGCTTCACATTAAACGATAGGATCAGAGTAGGGATAGTAGGAAATACTTCAGAAGGGAGAGTTGGCTTTCTTGCATTCCTCGCCCAACATATAGCTTAGGCTGCATTTCGAAAACCAAGAAAAGTGAAAATTTGACACAATGTCTTTCTCTGCATGCTAGGATCAGGACACTGAAAGTTTACCTGAGTCCACCAGGATAAGAACATGCATATCCGGTAATTGGAGGTCTCGATATATTTTCCAACCACAGGCACAAAAAATAGAACCATGTCAACTGCATTGGTCATCAAGTAGAATGCAACTGCAACCATATAGGAAGAATAGCACCATTCTCCAAGCCAACTCCCACTTTGTGTTGAATAACAAGTATATTTTTTACGAGAGCTAGCATAATATACAGGAAGAATGATGGTCCACATCATCGCAACAACCACCCTCAACACATGTTTCAGAGTTTGATTAGGGTCTATTGTACATCGAGCTTTCCATGTAAAGATGATATCAAGAATAACTGCAAGAATGAGAATATCTTCATACGGTTTGTCTTAAGTTATGATACGTAATGATAAAATAACAAGAGACTAAGTAGACATACCATTTACAAGTTTAAGAACCGCTGAGGTGATGAAGATACTCATAACATCCTCGAGTACTGTTGCATCAATGACTTGTAGAGGGGACTCCAAATCGTGAGAAGCCATAATTATCATTGCCTAAAAGAAAACAGTCAAGAAATTAAGAAAAATAAAATGGAGCTTAGAAACCTAGTAAGAATGTATACTTAAGCTGTTGTTAATATCTTCTCTTAGACAAACACACCTGAAGTGATAGGATAAAAAAGGTCCACATCCTGTCAAAGCATCTGAAAATCTGCCAAAATGAGCGAATTTCTACAAAGTTTGTCTTCCCCAGCCACTTTGGTTCACGCACTTCATCCACTAGGATCTGCAGATCATAGATTGAAACTGTAATATTTGGAATTTTACTAGAAGGGCAGCCGGTACATGAAGCATCCAGCTACTTGCACGGTTTGCACCTGTGACCTATAGGCCACATGATGATGAAGACAACTTTACTGTTGCTCCCTTCAATTTTGGAATTTACTATGTAAACACAAGGACAAAAGAACTGATACTGAACGTGCTTAGTCCTGGTGTTGCAAGAAGATCAACTCTTTGTGAAGACGGATACGCATGTACGAGAGAAGCAAATTACTTAGTTGCGACATCAAAAGCCACCTTAGAGCATACATTAATTCACATTTCCTTTTCGATCATTTGAATTGTTGTTACAATACAATTAATATCCATTTTAGTTGACAAAATCATAAAAGGCAGGAGTTGTTTGAACAATACAGAGAACCTTTCAAGCTAATATGTGAACATGCTACACATAAGAAACAGGAATGCAATACGTTGATAGACAGAAGTCTGCATCATTGAAAGAGAAAAGCCATGTATCCCCTTTCCCATAGACCTTATATAGACAGTGTCCGATAAAGGTTTTGAGCCCATTTTTTCTTTATTTTACAGAAACGGAAAAGCGGTAGTGAGATAAAAAGCAAATTTGTATTATCAATGAAAGGTCAGGATGTTTTCTTGTGTCCATGTACACTGTTTACTATAATTTGAAATGTCAACAGGTAACTTACCCCCATTTCTTCATCTTCATTTGCATCCTTGTTTTCTTCAATGTTAGAAGCAGAAACCTTTTCTTTTTTATCTTTGACATTATTTGGAGTTCCTGTACAAAAGAAATCATGGTCCAGACGCATGGGCCAACCTATTTGAAAACAATCTGGAGACCTGAAACAGCGAAGCAATCAGTGGATCACAACAAATTCCTGACATATTTAGGAGTCCCTCAACTGAAATATAAGATTGGCATTGAGAGAAAGTTAGCTCTACCAAAAGAATTCATTCAGATCATCATAGTTCCTCCATGTCGAATGATCAGCTGTTCCTTTTCCGTTTTTCATAGCTTCCTTGAGTGTTTCAGGGACAAGGTTAGAAACTGAAATTATGGAGATCAGAGATAAATGCATATCCAAACTTTGAAGTACCTTATATATGACATCATACACCGGAAACACTACATTGTTGAGAAAAGATTCTGAATCTCCTTGGTAAGCTGGCATGACCTTTTCTCCGGTTGTCATGCTTATAGCACCAGTTAGCATGCTGTGCAGCTCATATGCCATCTGCAAGAGAGAATATGTTTTTTTCATCATATTTGCATTGTATTATAAAATAGAGGTGTTAGAGTCCCACATCGATTGAGGAATAGACTTGTGGTTTGCTTATGTAGACTTTGGGTATTCCTCCCCTAATGAGCTAGCTTTTGGGGTTTACTTAAGACTCAAGCGTCATATCTTTACATGGTATAACAACCAGGTCTGTCTCTATTTGGGATCTCAGTCGAGTGGACTGATGGTATGCTTATATGGACTTGGGCAAGCAAAGAAAGAGAATATTTGTTGGATCTCAATCTCCAAAAATATTTGTTGGATCTCAATCTCCAAAACTTATGCAAGTATTTGAACGCAGTCACCTTTATAGAAATGTTATAAAATGTGAGCTTACATGGTGAAACATGTAACACAAGCATTCTGGCATAAACCTTAAATTAGCAGCCTCTCCCCATATCAGAAGATAAAGAGCTATATACAGAAGTTTGTACTGCTGAGCCTCCTGTTTCAGATATGGCACCCTGAAAATCCATGAGATAACGAAAAATATGTTAAGAGAGTGATATGAAGTCAGAAAGCAGAAGGAATTCAAAGTCTATCGTCATGCCACAGATTATCTTATTACCTAATATTGCTCTTTCGTCCCAAAAATTTGCACCAATCTGTATAATTTTTAAAAAACTTCTTCATCAGCTCATCAACAGCAACATCTCCTAGCTAATACCCGGAAAGTAAGCATAACAAAGTCGATTAAAATGACATCTTAACTAGAAAGAGCCAGGCAACACTAGGACAGCACCTTGGGTACTAATACTTGCTTCTGAGTCTGCCGAACATGTGTGTTAGCAAGTAATAAAATTAAATGCTCTCTCTGGTTAGCCACATTCCCTTTCTGGCAAAGAGAAAAGTGATATTAACTATTGATATCATAGATAGATAGGAGGATAAAATGCTTGAATTAGAGCTGTGAAGTCCATAAGAAATGATGAAATTTCCAGCTTTTATAATGTTGACACAAACAGAAATGGATAATATTTGAACTGAGAATGATAGAAAGGTTAGTACTTGAAATCCAAAGCAAAACTGAAGCCACTTGAACAAATCCAGGTTGGTTTCTTGTTTTCGACAATCTTCCAGGAAAGGCAACCCACGAACATCCCTAACTGCAGCAACCGCAATTTTAACCTGTGGAACATTAAGCTCATTGCATATGAGCTGCCACAGTCAAAACTAATTAGCCAGCCAAACTCATATGATACATACCTCAGGGAGTTGCATGATCGCGTGATGAATTCCTCCTTGATCAAGTGGAAGAATGTTATATGACACAAAGAGTTCAGATTTGGCATCGTGATCACTCCCAGCTAAAGCCTAATAAGAAGATACATGGAAGGTTCTATTAGCACGTAAACCAAAGATTGAGCTAATCAAAGTACTAAGAGAAGGAAATCGCGTAAACAAAACCTGAACACCTGCTGCTCTGGAAACTGTATCCAATACTTCAAACAATACTGAAGCAATGACACGTGCTTTAGTCAGCCTTTCTCTGTGCAAAGTAAGAGAACACAAACATGAATATTACTGAAATAAGTAGTGGACATCAGCACTCTTGCTGACAAATATAATACCTAAAAGAGTGGAATCATTACCTATTTTCGAGATTACTCTCCCCACCATGTTTGATTATGAACTCTTTATACTCGCGATAAGCACGTCTAAGTTCACGTAAATCAGTCCTTTCCTTTCTTTTCCTGAGAGTAACTTCTTCATCCTATAGTTCATAAGTTAGACGTGGCAATTCAATAGCATGAATCTAGATAGTATTCAGTTTAAACAGTTTAAGGAAGAAATGAAATGGTGCTAAAGGTAGACATGAAAGCTCATATTGAAGCAAAATTTGATATGGACATTTATACAATCAGATTGAATGACTAATTATCCTTTTTTCTGCAGAACAAGAGTGTACCTGTTCAAGCCGTTGAAGAAGGGCAGTTTTAAACTGTCGTACTCCTCGGCCATTAGAATTCCTATCCAAGTTATGTGCTACTTCGAATGCATGAAACCGACCTGATTAAGAAAACTAGATTAACCACTTATCACCAAAAAGAAAACTAATATAACATTAAGAAGAAGAATGAGAAACCCAAATTATGATTAACAGTGCTCAATTCTCAAGAAACGTCTAATAAACAGATTAACTTCGTAAACTATACCTTATATTTACTATTTTTCTTTATGTGTGCGAAATGAGATTAAGAACACTTATTTTGGGTCGGAGGGAGTACTATCTAACAGAAATGTATTGGGAAAGTTGAATTGGAAAATCTCTAGCTTGTGGATCCTTTTGACTGTTTTTGCATACAAACAGTTCGAATTCAAAGAATTATACTCATAATCTTTTTCACAGACAAGAATGACACTCTGCCACTTTCAGTATAACAGCTAAAACAAGTCATCACACAAGAAAATTTTAGTTGAAGTCTTACAAAGATAAGCCACTCGAGGCTCCTCTGACTCGATAAGATTAGCAACACGAAGAAATCTTTGAATCTCCGAAATCAAAGTCACTGGCAACTTCTCACTATCAAAGGGCTCAGGCACATGATCACGCCCGTAAGTGATTGATCTAGTATAGGTTCTTTCATTGCTTGTGGTATAAGCTCTTCTGCTGGTACTAGCAGTACTTTCTTGAATTGGTTCTACAAGAACAATTTCTGCCATTTTTTGGGAATGAAGAGGAACTAGTATGCATGTTATTGAGAGTATAAAAATAGGATCTTGACTGTATATACAAGTTTTTTTTGGTTTGGTGTCAAAAGTGTTAATTTGCTTTTTGGTTGCTTTTGGGATGTAATCTTTTTCACTTTTGCTTTTGATATATGTGTTTTCTGAATGGGAGAGGGAACTTTTTCACTGTGGAAATCAAAAAAGGAAGTTGAATGAACTTCTAAGCAGGTATTTTTAATGTAAAATAATACTATAAAGAAATGGGACCAACAAAAGTCATTGTTCACTTGGTTAAGGCATGACATTACATAAAGAAACCATTCAGAATAAGGCGGAATATATGGACGAGCCCTTAAACTTGTCAGTAAATTTTATTTAGATACTCGAACGAGGGCCTATCCTGATTGAGTACATGAACATCAGGATAAAGTGCTTTTATTCAACAGTTCCATCTCAAAATTTTGAAATGTGTTATAATGCGCAAAATAATCATCTGTTCAGATGCTCAATTAAAATATATAGCTGTAGCAATTCGTGTGTTTGTTGATATATTCAGCCTTAAAATAAACTCACCTTTGTTTAGTTCTATTTTTTTCCTGTTAAAATTTCTCTCTGTGTCAAGTCAACTTTAAGGCAAATTTAGTACAGAATTGAAAATACAAAGAGAGTGGACTTGTATAGGGTGCTGCTGGGGTTCTGAATTAACTGTTATTGCAAGAATATGAAACAAAAAGGAAATATCTACAGTTTTGTCCTACACCATTGCTCAACGCTGCACGCGGAGTGATTGTAATACCATTTGTAACAGCTCAGCCCGTTAATGATTATGTCCACTTTAAGTCTAGGTCCGCACAACTTTAAAATGTGTGTCAGGGTCAGCTTGTTTCCCTTTATACATAGCATCCCTCTCAATTTTATAGATGTAGGATTAGCCTAGAGTGACACCTTTATGAGGTAATCTAGCAGTCAATGAAGTAAACGACTATCAAAATATTAGGTAGTTCTTTTCATCTATAGAATATTTGGTACACAAAATTATACAACACTTGTCAAGTATAATCTTCACAAGTAAGTAAGGTCCGCAAAGGCTGATATATACGTAGTAGAGAGACTATTTTCAATAGATCCTCGGTTCGAGTAACCATTTCAAAGTTATCTCATATCTATGTTAATATGATAATAGATACCTAAATATAAAGAGTGATTACCTACTTTACAAAATGAAGTCTTAGTATGTCTTAGCAAAAGCTACTTTAATTGCAAAGTAGAAGAAGCCATATATCAGATTTATGGGTTACAACTTGTCAGCCAGGCAAGATTCAACAAAGTAAAATAAATAGGTAAGCTATGTGCTTAAGCAATAAATACTTTGAAGCAATTAAGCATAAGTTTATAAAAGGGTTTACTTTATTTGAGTGGAAAAAGCTTCACCTACCTTTTTCTTTAATACTCACAACCAAATAATTGACACAAAAATGCTCTTATAATGTTGTGGAGTCATGGGGACCCTGTGGGGTATTCAGCTTTAAAAAAGACCATGAGACTATTTACACAATTACAATAAAATTATTAGATTTCTTACTATTAGGCCATGGGGCAATCAAAAAGTACTTTGCCACACATTGGAAAAGTAACTTATTAATAATAAGTTATTTTATGACTGCATTCAGCTATTTCTTCCCTGTTAAGGATTAAAAGAGGGTCCGTGAGATGTTTACTTGTACTTTCAACAGTACAAAATTTCACTTTTAAAAAAAGGTTTACAACGTAGATATCCTTTGATAGACCTGATAATGTTTTTAAACAAATGGAAGATGTGTATAGGTTAAGCTCTTATTACATAGCTAATAGATAATATTTTTGGTTGGAGAAGACTACTATTACATAGCTAAAAAAGATTTAGCTATATAATGATTTACTCACTAGTATTCACACAAATGAAACCAGTCTTAGTTGAGCAAGGAGACGCCATGAAAACTACAATAGCGAACTTCAGGATTCCAGTTGCAAGTATATCTACCGTTGACAGTCTTAGTGTAGCACTTGTCATATTTCCCAAACACAGAGTTCTTGACCACTTGTCAATAGGTTTAAGAAGAGCAAGAGTAACTTTACCGAGCTAGAGCCTTCACTGTATTTGCAGTCATTTATAGCATGAGTAAGCCTATAGTGCTCCACGATTCCTGCAGAAAGCATAGCCATCACCGTTGTGACAAGTCCAACTTTGAAGTTGAGTTAGCTCGGTGTGGTCACACTTGCTCCTCTTAAACCTAAGTGGATCAAGAACTCCGTGTTTGAGAAACATGGCAAGTGCTACACTAAGGATGTCAAAGGTAGACATACATGCTGCTGGGATCCTGAAGTTCACTTTTGTAGTTTTCATGGCATCACCTTGCTCAACAAAGAGTGACGTCATTTGTGTGAAAACTACCGAGTAAATCATTACAGAGCTAAATCAGCAGCAGTCTCAAAACGCATTATTTCAACTTGTGAATAGGGAAAAGCTGCCATTGGCTGTGATCACTCTGCTTCTGGTTGCCGAGTTCCTTAAAGATCACCGCAGCTGCTCCAACTTGGAACCTGCAACATGAAAACAAATATTTTTAGTGCATAACTATAAAATGGTGAATAGACTGTCTATGGAATAAGCTCTATGTGACTGTGACTTGTTACAGTAAATGGTTTATGAATGACAAAGTCAGAAATATGAGACTTTGTTGACATAGTGGATTAAACTTCTATTGCATTTCTACACTTGAAACCATTGGTGTGTACATTTTTCTACCACCAATTGTGGAGTTCTCCACTCTGCACTCCTTTGTAGCTGCAACTAAAACTTGAATAAGCAAAGTTGTGATGCTAGTGCTAATAATGCAAATCTATCAACTAAGTTTTTCGAGGACTACTACAATCAACACTAATTATTAAGAGAAATAACACATGAGAGAGATACTAGCAGCAATATCAAATCTTTTGGATTTGCAATGGGTTTTTAGCATCTATACAAGTTCCATGGAAGTGCACTGAGGGTTTGGTCTAGTGGTCAATGAAGTACCGAAAACCATAGTATTTGGGAGACTTGAGTTCAAGAGAGAAAATGCCGGATGACTCCTGTCTTGATGACAGAGTTACTCCAGTGCCTATGTTGGTAGAAGATAACAAGTACCCGGTAAAATAGTCGAGGCACGTGCAAGTTGGGTCAGACATCACTGTTATAAAAGAAAAGGAAAGAGGCCCAAAATTTCCTTCGACTTGTGCCCTTATTCACAGATGGAACATTAATCTAAAATCAAAGTCTAACTACTACAGTACCCACGTGATGCCCTGTAATATTAAAGAGAAAAAAAATCATACTCAATAAATTGTTATCATATTCTCTTCTTAAGCACATTAAAGTTCTACTGTTTGATCAATGGTAAGAGTTTAACCATTTGATCAACCACCGTTGATAATTGCCATAAGAACAGTTTTATGTGCAATAAATTTAGAGAAGGTTGATGAATCCATAAAAAATTTCAAGAATCGGTTTCATTAGCTACTCACAGATTCCAGGCTAAGGTTAACAAGTAGCAAACTATTCTCTTGGTTTTCTATATGTAACTTAAAGGGATACCTACCCATATGTACTGCCTAAACAAATAACTTACAATGAGTATAGCCCAACAAATTTCTATAACTAGAAAGACAACATATGTAATGAAACCAAATCTATTTTAATGTTTTATAACCTTGTTCCCCAAACTACTATATAACCCTCTTCATATTTTCTATTTTTCGTTTTAAAAATCTATATAACAGCATATATATACACATATATATTGCATATGCATCCTTACACACTCCTATACACTACATATACTCCGTTAAGAAAATGTATATGCAATAGATAAACTATTAGATATTACACACACATCATGATACACTATTATACGCTATGTTCCTTGGATTCTTCAAAAATGTCATTGAGTGTGTGTGGGATCCTTGAAAAGTGGTGCATTTTTTAAGGATCCACCACCGGTGGACAATATATTTGGAGAGTATATGTAATGGTTGGAAAGAAAAAAGACATGCTTTGAGGGGAAGAAGCTGCAGATACCTAGAGTCAAAAACAAATGTATAAAGAACTTCTATTTTTGGTGTTATAGAAATTCTCTTGATAGGATGGATAAGTCTTCGGAACTTTTTGTATTCATTAAGGGAATCTATGTAGTATGTTTGGAGTGAGAGATGCCACTTAGGTCCTGTAACACCAAAAAGTTGTGGCTTGACGAGAGAGAAAGAAGTGCTTCTCCCACTTTGTAATCCTCTCCCCCATTTTCCTTCCCTACCCCCTGTGTAATTTAAAAAAAAAAAAGATTCATTCTTCTTTGGGGAATTGGGAGGTCAATGATGATGTTCATTCAACACAAAACATACTGACACACACCTTGACAGGATATGATGAAGGACAATGTTTGTCAGCGACTTGCCGGAAAAATTGGTCGCCATAGTTTCATACAGAAACTGACCCAGATGATAGATACGTCCAAGATCTATCTATTTATGTAGGTTTTGTGTGGTGGAGATGAGCGTACACGAATTTAAGGAGGAAGAAATTCGTATATTCAGAAATTCGTGGAGATGGAGTGGATTTTGAAGACTTTGGGTTACGATCTTGGTAAAGGAGAAGGAAGAAACTAGTCAGTGAAGAGGTACTTCTCCTACCTTGTAATCCCCTCCCCCATTTCCCCTTCCCTACCCCTATGTAATTTTTAAAAAAAAGAGTGCTTCTTCATCTAGGCATTGGGAGGTCTATGACGTAGCTCGTTCAACACAAAACATTAACAACTTCTGATAACTAACACGTACGTTGACATGATATGATCGAGGACAATGGTTGCCAGCGACTCGATGCAAAAATTGGTTGTCGGAGATTCGTACCGAAACCGATGCCAGATGATAGATCCGTCCAAGATCTATATATTTTATGTAGGTTTTTGTATGGTGGAGACGAGAGTAGCTTCACAAATTTGAGAAGAGTGGAACTAGAGATTTCAGATATTCTGAAATTCGTGATAGAGTGAATTGAAGGTTTTGAGGTATGGATCTTGGTAGAGGAGAAGGAGACGATTCGAGTGGTGTATCTTGAACGTGAACAGAGGTTATCGATCGGTGGCGGTGATTTTCAACCACTGGAGAGAAGGCAATAAACAATGGTGAAGTAGTGGTCTGCGGCAGCGGCAAATGAGAAAAAAAAGAAGGGAATAGAGCTTGGGGACTAGATTTTACAAAAACTTGGCTCCTTTTAGCTTTTTATAGAAACTAGCTGGACTAGCCTATCTTCATACTGACCCAGTCTTCAATCAAAGGCTAGTCACCATCAGCTCATTGGCTTACTCTCTGATAGCTTTCTCTAGGCTAAGACATTCGATGACTCATCCTAAGGCTTTTCTTTCTGTTCCCTTTATAAAGCAGTCGAAAAGAGACCAAAACCACGTGAAAAAAGGTTTCATATGCAAAAGTTATTGCGGAAATCAAGGGAGAGTCTTCAATCAAGCTGGACTAGCCTATCCTTTATACCGACCCGGTCTTCAATCAAAGGCTAGTCACCATTAGCTCATTGGCTTACTTTCTGATAGCTTTCTCTAGGCTAAGACATTCGATGCCTCATCCTAAGGCTTTTCTTTCTGTTCCCTTTGTTAAGCAATCGAAAAGAGACCAAAACCACGTGAAAAAAGGTTTCATATGCAAAAGTTATTGCGGAAATCAAGGGAGAGTCTTCAATCAAACTGGACTAGACTGTCCTTTATTTTGGCCGGTCTTCAATCAAAGGCTAGTCACCATTAGCTCATTGGCTTACTTTCTGATAGCTTTCTCAGGGCTAAGACATTTGATGACTCATCCTAAGGCTTTTCATTTTGTTCCCTTTGTTAAGCAAGTGAAAAGAGACCAAACCACGTGAAAAAAAGTTTCATATGCAAAAGTTATTGCGGAAATCAAGAAAGAGTGACGGTTTAGAAAAGATGCAATAGTTTTTGATTCCCCCGAGCTTAGGGGTCAATTAAGAGGGGGGGGGGGGTCGATCAACTTATTCCGGGGTTAAGCATTTAACCTGCCGATCAACTCTAGGATGAGCTTCTAGTGAAAAACTAAAGCCCTACCTTATAGAGTGAAATTCCGCAGTTTTGCAATAACTAGGCTTTTTCTGCACTTCAGCTTTGAGCTGATTTGGTAAATAAAATAAAGAAAGGTAATAAATGAGTACTTGGGCCATATTTGGTAAACTAGATGACCAAATGGATATGGACACAAATTATCTGTAACTTCAACATATTCCAGCTAAGTTTACCAAATCCACATACAAAAGCAGTTCGTTGTTGAAGGCAAAAGTAAATTGCTCATTAAAGTATTCATAGAAAGAGGATTACTTACTTGGATAAAAGAAAAGCTTCATCCAAATTGTTGAAAAAGAAATATATGAGTACTTCTCTAGATCTCAAACTCTTCACACTATCACATTCATACCTCTTTTGAATAATATTAGCGATTTGTCTTTAGATCCTGCTAGGAAAGAAAAAAAATTCTCATGAATGGGAAGACTTATTAAAAGGAAACCTTCTTACTTCTAAAAAGCTTCGTGAATTCAGAGAAACTAGGGGTAGCAAAACCAGCCAACAAAATCATGACCCGCTTAGGTTTGGCGGGCTAATGACCCACCCAACCCGCTTATTTTATTAGTTCAACCCATTTGACCCTCCCAATTCTGTCTATTCAAAAATTGGGCTAATAGGCAACCAATATTGACTCATGAGAAACTAACTAATAGTTTTAAGAATGACAATTTTTATTTGATATGGATATAGTCATATAAAACAAAACAAATTGATTTAGGTAGTTTAAACAAACAAAAAATTTAGAATTTAGTAAAAGTTGGACGGGTGGAGTTATGATCTAGTTTTTACCCCATTTAAGCCCAATTCATTTCAACCCAAGTAACTTTGACCCGCCCAAATTCCTATTTGACACCCTAACAGAAACTATAAAAGTTTGGATTTGATAATTGTGATGCAGATGCTTCAATGATTCAATCTTAGTCGAAAAATTATGACTGACCTTTTGTCACTCGTTCAGTTTACTTTCTTTCACAAAGACCTTAGTACAAAACTACAAATAATCAAATGGAGATTGTCGAGAAAGAACCAAAAAGAAGAATAGATCATAGAGTCACCCACTTTGAGTTATTCATAATGTCGAGCCTACCTCATGATGAATGTACTCAAACATTCCCAGCAAACTTGTCAAAGCTAGAATAACAACCTAAGAATTCATCCTATCTGCAATTGAAAGTAACCATCCAAAACATTTTTATTTAATCTTTGCTATGATCTGGTTCTGATATTACCAATTAGGAGGAGTAAGAGCTCAGGTATTCAGTTAGGCGGCTAGAAAAATAATAATCTAATAAAATAATGCAGTCGTTAAGAATCAAATCTTGGATGTAAGGGTGCATTTTGAATGCCTTGGACCGCTGACCTAACCTTTTGCATATTGTTCACATGATTCAAAATTTATAAATGTACATGAACACAAAAAATCTACCCTATATAGGCTGTAATACTTTGCCGAGGGGCTCAAATGAACACCCTCTCGCCCCTCCCCCTGGAACAAACCATCTATCATACCAAAAGCCACTCGTAGGTAAACTAAATCCTCCTCATTAAACTTTTTCCAACTGCAAAGAGGGATGACAAATTCTTTACCTAAAACATTTTTTTCGAATTTATATAGAACTATCAGATACAAACCAGAAAATATATCTCTTAATGATATCTCTCATGCTTGTGTTTCCTGCCCCTCTAGTTTCTTCTACATGTGTCAGTCAAACTGATGCCTGACTATGAACAAAGTTACGCAATTTAAGTTTAACTTGCTGATAGTTTAGTGGATATTCTCGCAGTTTTTCAAAGGAGAAAGAATTGAAAGTGGCAGAGATTGTAATCTACTCATTGTAGGAACAACAGAAAAGAAACCCACTGTTGTGACAGAGAAGACATATTAAATGCATTTCTAGAGTTTTGATTTATGTCAAGATCAATAGTACACAGTATTTTAATGACATCTGCTCGTCGCTACTAAGGCTATTTATTTCCATACAGCAATTATGTAAAATAAAATCATATCATAACTTGAAATAAGAAGGTTAATATTTGTACCTGGATTAGTCCATAATATTCTTTATTCCCGAAGGGTATCTTCTGATAATAATTTCCATGTGGCTTGCAAAAATTTTCTGGCAGTGACATCATTGCAAATAACCCATCCTTTGAAGTCGAGTTAGCTCAATACAACCACCCTTGCTCTTCTTAAACCTACTGACAAGTGGATCACTAAAAATGCTACACTAAGGATCCTGAAGTTTGCTATTGTATTTTTCATAGCATTTACCAAGCTTGACAAAAAGTGATGCCATTTGTGTGAAGACTAAATAGTAAATGATGGTATATAGCCAAATTGGAAGCAGTCTCTGAATAATATAATAATAATTTTTAAACTACACCAAAGATCATGTATGGAAAAATTAAGACAACTAAGTTTCAGCGTCACGTGTTAAATTTTTGACTAGTAAATAAGTTCAATGCCATTATACAAACCATTGACTTCTTTTCTCCATACATCAGTGTAGCATAGCCATCCACAATGTAAATTTTTCATTTTTCTTGTTCTTCTTTTGCTTTTTAAACAGCCTGGCTTTGAAATATGTAAAATTGATCAATGAGATAGTTTGTGCAATCCATTGTTTCATTCTCAAACCTTCTATTTTGAGGCTAAAAGCAGAGTAGCAATTAGCGCTTAAACTCAAAAATCTAGTTAAAGCCTAGAGATACTCATATACTCTCCATCACATATTTTGATAGTACAAATGTCCAAGTTATCTGCCTCCACAGATAGTCTACTAGATATGGTCTGTTTCAAGGTTAATAATGCTTAGCATCCCATATGCCCCCAATGACTCAAAACAAAGTAAAGAGCATTTTTTCCTGTCAATTACTTTGTGTTTGTATTAAAGAAAAAGGTGACGAAGCTTTTTCCACCCAAATAAAGGTTTCCTTTTCTTAACTTTGCTTAATTGCTTCAAGCCTAAGACTCAAACACAAAGCTTTCCTATTCGTTTTACTTTGCTGAATCTCGCCTGGTTGACAACTTGTAACCCATAAATCTTATATAAAGCTTCATCTACTAAGCAATTAATGTAGTTTTGCCGGAACACAAGACTTAATTAGTAAAGTAACTAATCACTCTTATCATAAAAATCAAGAACTCAAAGTGGTAATGAGAGCCGAAAGAAAATCAAGAGTAAACTATTCCAACGAAGGTAATGGACAAATGCAGTCAGTGACATGAAATCAACCAAAATCACCTAGTTTTATCATACAATAAAATACAATTCAAAGTGAAATATACTAAGCTCCCTGTAAGGTAAAGCCTCCTCTAAAATGGAACAGACCCTTTTCGCCCCATGTTCATATATTACTCAGAACTTTCAGCACTCTCCTCCACCTCGCCACCTGAATGCAGCAAATTAACGAGTTAGCTAAAATTGAAAGGAAACTTCATACCCAAAATGAAGCAAAAACTAACCATCTTCTTCTTCCTCGTCCACCACCTCCCAGTCATCATCATCATTTCCGTATCGTTCATTCAAGAACTCCACAGCTGATTTAGTGAAAACCAGCTTCTCAGAATCCAATATGTCGAAAAGATTCAAAGTTCTGGGTGTCAACATCTTCAATGTGCTAATGTTTCTGCTGGAGAGAATCACATTGTCTGAAACTTCCGTCATCAAAAACAAAGATTTCTCTTTTGGGTCCAATCCCCATCTTCTCATCAAATCAATGAACTCCTTAGTCTTCGGTTTCTCAAACTTATCATCAAACTCTTCCACAACAATAGCATTCTGCGTAGCACTCGAAAGCGCAGTAGAAATCGCGAGTCTCTTTTCCTTTTTGTTAATCTTAACTGACCAATCCTTAGGTTTCGGCCCAAACACAACCCCACCACCGGGTCGTAAAGGAGTTCGGTTCGACCCACGTCGAGCTCGACCCGTTTTCTTTTGTGGGTATGGTTTGATACCACCACCCCTTACTTGGGCTCGGGTAAGGGTGGAAGCAGTACCGCGACGTTGGTTGCGCAGGTCAGTGGTTAGCCCACGATGAACGACGGCGCGTGCGGTATCAAGAGGGGCGGATTTTAGGTTGAGAGTGGTGGAGCCCACTTCGGTACCATCAAAGGACAGAATTGGAATAGTGGCGGCGGCGACGGCGGCCTCTGAACGGATGGAGAATTGTTGTTGTTTGGGTTTGAAAATGAGTTGTTTCTGATGCTGCTGCTTTGAGGAGTGGAGGGTGTTGGAGTTAGAGAAGAAAATGGTGGAAGAAAAGAAAGATAAAGAAGAAGAAGTAGCCATTTTTGCAGTGAAGGAGCAAACTGCAAGCCTATGGATTGGGTTATCCACAAATGAGGAAGAAGGATATCAAAATGTATTCATATTCTTTCTTCAAATAAATTTAGTGAAAATGGAAAAGTCATATATACCCTCAAAGTATTTGAAATTGAGCACATATTTGATAAATTGAGGGACATATTTGCGGAAACAAACTCTTTAACTTTACGACATAACAGACTCTCTAACTTTACGAGATAGTGATAAGGTCTACAAATATTCTATTCTTTCTATGCTTGTCGTTATAAGGGTATATTTGATAATTTTTTCACTTATGAATCAACAAATGAGGTTAATCGGATGTTTCATTTAGACTAATAACACATTCAAAATGATAAGGTCATATATAAGCTAAACTATTGACGAAGCATTGAAGGGCATGTCTATTCAATTTAAAATACTTCAAGGACATAATTAAATTTTTTTTGCGTAGGAAAAAAAATAAGTTCTTTAGAGTGTAAACGACAAATAAAATTTCTATGAAATTTGCTCTTTATTTTTTTATTAATTTTGATAATAATATAAAAGTTATACAATTTCCTTGATCAAGTTTTCTGTTAGTTGGGGCTACACCATCATAAGCCCAAAACCTTCATTTTCTTTTATTTTGAGGCGCTATTGATGCAGCCTGCAACATATTGATTTCCTTTCCAATTTTTCCATGATATGCTAAGCCCAACTCGTATGTTGAACTCGGTGAAGAAAATAAATCTTGAATCTAATCTAATTGTAACATCCTAGCTAGCTCAAAAGGAAATAATTGTTCAAGACTATTACGAATGTTGGATTCAACACCCGAACAATCTTATAGGAGAGAGTTATCAAATACCATATAAAGGGATCGATATGCTTATCAATCAATTTAAGACTCAACGCCTCTTCGCACGTTCATGATCAGATATCATGAATGTAAACAATATAAAATGGAGATCTAATATTAAATGATAATGAAGTGAGATGGACGTAACTCCAATACCATGTTAGATTTAACTCAATTCAAAAGATAGATCGAGGGGAGATGATTGTTCAAGAGTATATAAAGAAATCAATTTCTCCTCATTCCACTTATGTTGCAACTTAACAAACTCAATTAAATTTTGAACTCATAATTTCAAATGTACCACAAAATTAGGTTCTGCAGCTAGCTAAAATACATCCTAAAATTAGGTAAGCTATGCTTATTCCACATTGAATTAAAAGCAACAGAAAGTTCACAGGTCTTTAATAAAAAGAATTTATATTAATATGGGATTTACAATTGCCATGAAAAACGTCTTAATCAATACTCATATCTCAATGACTATCTATAAGTATTCCTTCGTCCTTAATTAGAGATCTCAGATTTGAATTCTTCACGGTACAAAGTCACCTTTATGAGGAAGCATTGAATCCCCCAGTACTAATGCGAATTCAGATTAGTTGTGCTCCAATATGAATATCAGACATCAGGTGAGAAAAACAAATCTATTCATAAAGCATAGATTCACAAGATTCTTCCCAAGAAAACTCCCTACATGCACCAATAAAGTTAGTCAAATCTTCAACTCCATTTTGATCATAGTAACAATTCTTGAACCAAATATTCATATCATCATCATCACTAGGAGTTGAACAATCCATGTTTGAATCAATCCAACAATATTCAAGTTCACCAAGATCATCATAAGACAAATTAGTTGAATTCTCTACTTTCATTTGCTCAAACAAAATTGAATCATTTGTATTAACACTAGGAACAATATTCTCTACTTCTAATGACTCAATCACACTTCTTAATAACTCTTCATCACTTGCCTCAAATTCTGGTTCTTCAAGAAATGACATGAAAACATCGTTCTCAATATTGCTAAGTGCAAGATTTTCATTAGTACAATATGTGGCCATTGACATGTTGAATATGAGATAAAAGAGAAGTTGAAAAATTGAAAGATTTTTTTGAGAAGATTAGCTTTAATTGATAAAAAATAATTAGAGGAAAAAAAGAAAGCAAATGACAATGTATTCTCTCAAAAAAAAAATGGCCTATAAATAGGCATATCAAAAGTAGACAACTTCATCCTACCACATGGGGGTGCATCTGATAATGATAAAATTAGCTCATTAAAATATAATTTGAATAATTTTTTTTTTACTCCGAAGAAGTTAATGATTTGCTCATTTACTGTTTCATTCGTTTTATTTTACTTATCAATTTTTTTCTATTTTTACTTGTCATTTTTGATAGATCAAGAAAGTATAATTTTTTTTCTTATTATATACTTAATTTATTTACATTGAGTTAATTGTCTTTGAAATTATTGAGGAAATATATTTGGGATCCTTCAATTAATAGAGCTAAAATGGTAAAGTCACTATACTAATTGTTTTCTTTATAGATGTGTCAAGTCAAATTTGACAAAAAAATCCAAGCAGATTGAGTAATCCTGATCAGTCTAATATATAACATATCTAAACATTAAGTTGATATGTAATTTGAGCTGATTCATTCAAAATATTAGTAAAATATATTTAAAACATGTGCGTTGAATGAGTTATGAATTATATTCCATTGTTTAGCTCAATTTATTTCAATTATATTCCATTGTTTAGCTCAATTAGCTCAATTTATTTCAATTATATTCCATTGTTTAGCTCAATTTATTTCAATCCAAATAATATTTCGACAGATTAATAACCTACTCATTTCATTTTAATCTATTCAACTTGTCCGTTTGACTTGCTAGGTACATCCATTATTGATGATTCAACAGATCATGTGCGTCTAAGATTATTATAATTGACAGATGGAGTAGTACATTATTCATATAACTATATTAGTATAGTCAAATAATTGGAGGCGTGACATTTAATAGTTGTCCTATGGTACTGAAAAACATAATTGTCTTAATTTTACCAGACATGATTTTAATTGCAGTTGGGGAGTTGTCAAGAATCAAGAAGGGACCTTCAAAATAATTGAATTATGAATTATGATATGATGAATCATAAGCACATGAACACATTATATGAATTATTTTTTGAATTAATTAAAAGACATAGTGGTTAACTTTAAACAACTTGTCTGGCTTAGCAAATAATTGATAATTACATAAAACATATAGACAACATAATTCAATCTTTAAAGTTAGGTGAAATTTCTATTTTTCCCACTTGAAATCGTTCGTACTCTCATAACTTAAAGTTAAATAACTTTTAAATAATATAAAAAGAAATTGACAATTTTATTTATAGGCGACACGAATATCTATAACTAGCCTGAGATTCTCATATCTTTTCAGTGTTTTCTATAACTCCGTTTCCTTATTATTATTATTATTTTCTTGTAACCTAATTGGCATAAGATAAATGAAGAACATTTGGGAGAGCTTTAATATTATTTGCAGGGGTAGTTCAAGGGAAAAGCTAGTAAAGCGTCTGTTTTAGGCCTCCAAAGTTTTGAGTCCAAAAAAAATGAATTTTATGATTTTAATTTCAGTTAAAATAATAAATATTATTAGAAAAAAACAAACAAAGAACAATTATTTACTTTTTATCAAGGATATTTTAGAAATTTAAATTAACCAACTTAAATCTTCATATTAATAAATAAAAATTTACATCAACATCCATGTGATGTAATGGAGACTAATGTCTTATTAACTAGAACTAATTCTTACTCTAATAAGTAATAATATTATTATGTGAATTCATACGCTATTGATATTATTAGACAAATGTGTTTTAAGACTATGCACTAGAAATAAATAGTATATAAGAACCAAAAAAGGAATTCACATTTAATAATATTTTTGTGCACCTGTTCATATATTTAAAAGATCTTATTGTAATTGACTTTAGACCACTAATTTTATTGAGACGCTATTGATTATTAATATTATTGAATTTAGGCAAATCAAGATATTAGATATGTGCGTGTTAAGAAAGTCTCACAATGAAAGTAGAAAAGAAGAACTTATAAGATATTAATCACTATTAATAATACGAAATCTTTGAAAGAAATTATAAACAAAGAGAATAATATCACAATTTGATTTAGAGACGAGACATAATATTTCACCTTCGATCCTTCCACCTTGTTTAAGATGGGGCGAGCATATCCTCTGTCCAAAACTTTTCGAGATTTAGCCTTTAATTTCTTCGGCTTTGGACATGCATTCATGTTGGATACCGTTCTTTATTACTATTTCTGTCTCTCTAATTCGCATCCCAATCATGCAATTTCAATTTCGATCTCCTCAACACATCATATATTTTAATTATAACGAGGATGATATAGAAATAAGACAGTAATCACATGAGGCTTATACATAAAAAAAAAAAATACATAAATAAAATCATTTTGATAATCGTAAATACTCAATTGAATAAAAAAAACATACCGTTACTCACCAAATTAAATTAATCCATAAAGAATGAATTGTTACGTTGAACTTATTTCAAGGAAGATACTATTAGCCATGTGAACAAAAAAAAATAAAATCTAAAGTAAAAAAGAAAAAGTAGAATATTTATAAAGTTGGATACACTTTGATTGATGAGCTTAACAAAATCTGTACAATCGAAAGTATGCTTAATGATACTAGAAATTTGAAAAAGACAATACAAACTTGGTGTAAAGCGAACATATCATGCCGTATTAACAATATATTTGTGTTTGCCCAACAAAAATAATTCCACTTTCTTATAATAAAGTAAACTCAATTGTTGAAATTCAGAATTTTTAGGACAGATTGAAAATACTTAAAAGTGTGAATCTATAAAATAATATTAAACTAAATTTACAGTTGAACTAGTAGTAGTAATAATCCAAATTGGATTAGATAATTTACACTGAAAGAAAAAAAGGAAAAGAAAATTTTCAACTAATTAGTTTCTCATTACTATTGGCTAATATTATCTACCATTGACAAGTCAGTTTGTAGCCATAGAGAATCATATACTTCCTCCTCAATTGGAATACATGTTATAAAATTTTGAAATTCAATCATGTTGTTATTACTGGGACTAGTTGAAGATGACATTTCCATATCCATCCAACTAAAATCATCAACTAGCTCTTCTGAGCTATCTTCGCCGTCATCAAGGACAGATTTAGTATACGCGTTATCTTGATCACAATGATAGAAATTCAAACTTGTATTATCAATAAAATTTAAATCCTGAACGTTATCATCATCAAATATACAATCCCCTCTAACATTGGGATATTCAATCTCTGCTTCTAGAGATTGGATTAAAAAATTTAATTTCTCATCGTCGCAATATTCCATCGAAGGTTCATCAAGAAATGACATAAGAAACGCGCTATCGTTTTCTACTAAGTTTTCTGATGCCAAATATGCCATATTTTGTAGAATTGAATAGTGAATTAATTTGAAGATGTTTAGGAAAAAAAACTAGGAATTGGAATGAAGGTGTATGACAAGTTGAGAATAATGTGTATGTGATCCTAGGTTTTAAATAGATCAATTTTCTTAGGGTGGCAGCAAGTAATAAGATTATATAATGATTTATATATATTCAAGTAAAGCAACTATACATATTTTAATATGATATTGGACACTTCTGTCTCATGGCAATATTATTGTCTTTGTTTATAGGCATTGGCACCCCATGCTTTTTAAGATATGTTTTGGGTACACGTACCTTGTATCTTGGGATTTTATTTGATTTCTTCCTATATATAATATGAGTGATACATGGTACATTTACATTAATATCAAATATCCTTATCTATAAAAAATAATATAGTGATGCATTAATTTTCAAGTTAGTGTCATTGTTCCACTATTCTATAATTAGCTATGACAGACTTAAAATTTAAAATATATACGTTTTTATAATAATCTCAAATTAATATAAAAACATTAATTGAATTCATATTCAGATACTTATAAATACCTAGTTAGTGAATATTTTATACATATATATGATTTGAGCAAAAACTACCATGTTCACGTGAATCACGAAATAATACGATTAATTTGCCAAGTGTAAGGTTTCCAAGAAATTATGAAGATGTTAGGCTATAATAAAATAAAGGACACTAGTACTAGAAGCAAAGCTGGATATATAAAGAGAACATGAATGTATAACTTATAACTTAATAAAATAATAAAGTATAGTTCTATATATTTATTTATTCATGATGGAGCAGATCGATGTGTAATATATAGAGTACATTGAATCAAAATTGTGAACTTGTCGACTATATTGCTACTACACATAGCACAATAATATACAATGTTTATAATATAATACTTTGACCAATTGATTTTTAATTTGAAGTACTTTGAACTCGATATAGAACATGCACAATTCATACCTGCAGACATAAAGGCTTAAATAATGAAATAAAAACAAAAGGTAGTTATGGTGAAACATCATTGATCACGTGTATGTGGGTTCGCTTTGGCCATGAAATATGCATGACAATTTTTATCTGTTTGATATCTGTAGGGTTCGATTTTCTGCTAATTTAAATTTATATCAAATAATATATTTGATTATATAATCGATATCAAATTATTCGGTTTGCAGACTTGAAAGTCTATCTTTAGGTCATGTGTATGTAGGGCTCGATATTTGGCTACACAAATATTTTTAGATCTTATTTGTTTTTATTAAAATTAATTTAAATTTAAATTTATATATATTTTTTATTGATTGAATTAAAATATTATTTTTAGATTTAATAATTAAATGATTAGGACGGTTTGTGTTTTCTCATTTGAATGTGAATAATTTAGTTGTTTATAAGCATGATAAATATATATACAATTAAAATAAAAATAGTTAAATATCTTTTTTTTTTAAAATAATAATATAAAATTATTATTCGAAAAAAAAAATATATATGTATGTTCATTATTAATGGTGGAGCTAGATGGTTTGTTGTTACGGTGGTGGTGTTAATGTATGTTGATGTAGTGGCTAGTAATGATAAAAGGTTGGTTGGTGTTGTAGTGACTAACGTGATGATAACAGTTGATAGTATGTAGTGGTGATTGTGATGGTAAAGTGACTGTGATAATAAAGTTGATTGATGTTAGTAATTGACAGTATTGATGATAAAATGTAAATTTGTTCAGGGATATTATTCGATATTTTGTATGTGTTTTTTCACATATCATTTCCATAAAGATGTATATTTATTTCTTAATTTTCACAAAATATGTTAATGACACCAGTACACAATCAAAATCTGAAATTTACTAGCTCAACTATTTTAAATCTACATCGAATAAACATACTAAAAAGTCGTTTGTTTCATTGTTCCAAATCAAAATATTTTAATTATATATGGAGCAATATCAAGTATTTATATTTTTTCTTGGACTTTGTATATGGACATTTGCTTTAGTATCGAGTAGTGACTCGTCATTGTCCATTTAAATATTCGAATAAAAAATATACCCTGCCAAAATGCAATTGGAAATGGCCATCCTTAATTAATGATTATCATCATTTTTTCTTTAATCATATTATATACAAACGTTTTCCCTGTATTTTAATTATAATACTATTTGAATTTTGGTTGCATATGTGTTTTTGCTTGTGTGAAATGGAAACGAGTATTAACAAAGAACAATAATGTTTTCACGTTCTTTATGAAAAAAAATAAAGAAGACAGATAAGTTTCTGCAATGTACAAATTAAGAATTTTGTAAAATTAGATTACTTATTTATGTAATTGTAGGTGAATATTTTGCTTAACATTAAATATTATTTTGATCATTAAAATTGATAAATAATATGCTATGAGGTTAAAATTCACAGACAATTTTAAATTCTTTTGTATATAAAGATATATATAAAAGAAATTAAAAGACAGATGTATATAATTAAACTCGGTATATAATGAGTGAAATATCTAATTTAGGTATCGACATTTTTTTTACACCAATTTAAATTTATATCTAGAAAAACTTTATACATTTTGTTCTTGCCATAAAGAATGATAATCATTTTCCTCAAAGAAAATAGTATCAGAGTAACCAGAAATCCCACCAGCAACCTCCTTGTAATCTTGTTCACAATTATTGTTCAAGTACCACAAGTTTATGTCACCGCTAGGGTACGAAGACGCCATCTCCATCTCCATCTCCATCCAACTAAAATCAAGATCATTTGATTCAACAAAATCTTTGTTTTGATATTGATGACCAATAATATTCCGCGATTGCAAATTGTCACCATCATAATTTCTCTTTTGCTTGTCTTGGAAAGAGTCGTGATCGTGAACCCTTACTATCAATTCAGATACTACATTATTAATAGTAGAACGAGATTGACTTTGATCAATTTCAGCTTCAAGAGATCTAATAACACTCGTTAATCTCTCATCATCGTGATGATCATCACCATGCATGTCATCAAGTAAAGACATAACAATGTCACCGTCGATTTGTGACACGTCAAAGTTGCTCAATTCATCACAACCGTCGATCAATGTCCAGTTCTCAACAGCTAACAAATTAGCCATACCTCAATATCAAAATCAAACAAAATATGAACACTAATTTATTAGTAGTAAATATTTGAAGAGGAGAGTAGATAATGTGAAATTTGACCAATAAAACTGGAATTTAAATAGACCAAAATTATTAACCCCCCCCCCAAACCACCCCCACCCCCCCATAGACACCAAACAAAATAAATTAAAATAAATGGCATCATATCTTATAAAAAAATATCCAAGAAATTAAAGTTAGTCAAATGGCATATCCCCACGTGGCCTGTTTCCTACTTGACTCACCAATCAAACAATTTGGTAGTCCTAATTAACTAAACAAGAAAATGATGGAATAATTAGGCTAAATAATACACCGACTACTCGTGAATATCTTAAAAGGTCACTGAACTATGCAAAATTATCTAGTAAAGTCACTCAATTTTATTTTATATCATTAAAATGCCAATCAAGCAGTTTAAAAAAGAGTCACGTACGTTAAACATATCCTTTAATTATACATATTAGTCGCAATAAACCACAAACTCCAGGTCCATCACAATTGACACTAATATGATAATGAAAGGAAGTGATATAATTTTATGTGATTACAAGACCGTTTTAAAAATATACAAAAAGTTTTTAAATATAATATAAAAATATATAATAAAAATATTATTTTATGTTCAAATTTCTCAATTGAAACATATCTAAAAAACGAGCAACTCGTTCGAATAAACTTAGAGAATAAAGCACTTGTTATTCTAACGAAGACAAATAGTAGTATAAAATGTTATAATGACAACACACACATATATTTTGAGGATTAATAATGGTCCACTAATTAAATTCGGGTGATGAATAGAAGACAATATAAATCTAGGGCCGAATAAGAATAAAGTTATATATATATAATTATATATATTATATATATCGAAACAAATAATTAACTAATTAAGTTTAATTAATTAGAAATGGAGCGATAAAGCACTTGGACCATATTATATTAAATTCCAAATTAGTGGAGTAACTAGGAAGTTTCTTGCTTGCCTGATAATTTTAATTAGAAATATGATTATGGCCTAACTTATTCCGTACTGGAACATTATTATTGAAACTCATGTAGATTCTTTTTCTGAAGAACTTTATAAATAATATTTGGATTAATTTATCTATGTTGAGTTAAATGTTCAGATTCCTAAAACACATATAAAAAGAATAAAGAAAATGTTAGTTGTATTACTATGAATGACAGAGCTAGAAATTTGACTTAAAAAATGTGCCAATCAACTTTTCATACGCAAACTTATATATAAATTTATTTTAACATATTTAATTTTTATATCTTGCATAATTTTTTAACGAAGAATATATATCAAACTATCTTTGCTTAAGATGATTCTGTAACATTCACAATCAATAGAGAGATTTTTTTAGTATAAAAGTATCATGATACATATCAATTATTTGGTTAACATGGATTTTTTTTAAGACAAGGTGTGCCCAGAATAAATTAGATTCTTAAATTATAAGATACTAATAAAGCAATAACACAAAGAATTGTTGCATCATGCATGCATTGTCTTTAGATTAGCAGAATATATTGGACTCTAATTAATTTTGTTTCTTGTAACCTGTAAAATTTCAACCACTCAACACAATATTTGGCACACACATGTTTCCACCCCACATATATATATATATTACGTATGTGCTTAATTAATTGTATTCTCAACGAAAAAATAGTCATGACACGTGATTTTTATTTATTTATTTAAATTTTGATGAATACAATTTCGATATGATCGAACTACTTGGTGGTGGTGACATGAACCAATAAAAAGTGCACCATGTGATGTGATCCCCTTTCTATCCACTAAAAATGCTAATTTATTAGGCCAAAATACCGAAAGCAAACAATGATGAACTAATCATTTTCTTCTTTATTTGTTTTTAGTTTAGTTTAGAAATATCTAAAAAAAATTAAAAATTAGCATACACATTTATAATTCTTTTTTTGTAAAATGTCTAATGCATTATAATTTATATGCATCGAACAATTTTGATTCTTTAAATTTATCAAAAGCAATACTTATCGAACTCTATCAAAATAGTCCCTTGTGTATATTCTTAAGTGTACAAATTGGTCTTTTATTTATATACTTTTAGACATACATAGTCCTTTACGTTTATTTATAAATAAAAAAAGACATAATACATAAATGTGCCCTTTAACTTAACTTCGAATCACATTTATGTCCTTCAATTTTGGATGTGCACAAGTACGCACTTAAACTTGTACAAAGTTGAACAAATAGACACACATGTCCTACGTGTCATTCTACATGTCATTTTTTGTACTACGTGATGTCCTACGTGTATTGTGTCATGTAGGACTCATGTGTTTATTTATTAAAGTTGGATAGTTAAAGTGTCTGTTTGTGTATTATGAAAGTTCTAGGTCAAAATTAAAATTTAAAGCCAAATTTATGGTCTAACATATGTATTATGCCAAAAAAAAATGTGAAAGGGTGTCGTTTTGGGCTGGTGAGTCAGTTTGGTGAATTGTTTAGGTTTGTAATGAATACGGCCTTTTAACTAAACAAAGAAGTGGGCTTTTGCCCAATATGGCCAATGGTCCATGGGCCTTTTCCATGATACAATCGAACTTTCCATTTCAAAAATTTTCGCAAACAATCACTATAATAAACTTAAGTATGCTCTACAACTATAGTTAACATATTTACATGTTGTAATTATAGTTTAAGGTGTCTTGTTTGTATAATTCTCGAATTTATGTAATTCGCAAATGAATTTGTATAATTAAGTTATTTTTGTATAAACTTGAAATAACTAATTAATATAAACATAAACATTTAAGCTTTAAACAGTTATACAAATTATATGAAAATTACATTATACAAAAGTGATACGAATTTTGAATTATGAAAACGTGTGAATTCAACAAACTCGAAATCCCATCCCACGTAATTATCTCTAAATGTTGGTTGCGAGTGGGAATTAACTAAAATTATAAATATAATAACTAATTAATTAGTATATGTTTGCTTAGCCATGTAATTTTTCCTTCTTGTTATATTACGTATAATCAACTACTGTAACTTGTTACTATGATTCTTTTAAAACAAAAATATTTAGAAGGAAAATTAAAAATAAAATATTTGGGAGTAGTTTAATAACTAGAGAATAATAATAATAAATCATAAACAAACTAAGCAGTAATATAATGTATACATTAAAAAATAAAATAGAAAGGGATAATGCGCAAGTACCCCATTAACCTATGCCCGAAATCTCGGAGACACATTTATACTATACTAAGGACGTATTACCTCCCTGAACTTATTTTATTAATAATTTTTTACCCCTTTTCGACATACGTGGCACTATCTTGTGGGTCCAACGATGGTTGACTTTTTTTTTCAAACTAGTGCCACGTAGACCGAAAAGGGGTATAAAATTACTTGTAAAATAAGTTCAGGGGGTAATAGGACCTTAGTATAGTATAAGTGTGTCTCTG